>NC_091993.1:120066881-120346881 GCF_044704955.1 Pristiophorus japonicus
TGGCTGCTGCTGCTCTCCCTGATGAGTCATCCCACTTAACAGAACCCAAAGAGGTGTATCTGTTTTGCAGGGGGATGACCGCAGGGGACTTCCTTCTGCTCTTCCTGTTGGTCACCCTATCTGGCTGTGTACCCTTTACCTGCGGTGTGGCCAACTCACTAAACGTGGTATTCACGTCATTCTCGGCATCGTGGATGCTCCAGAGTGAATCCACCTGCAGCTCCAGTGCCGCAATGCGGTCTGTCAGGTGCTGCAGGCGGATGCACTTCCCGCACATGTAGTCGTCAGGGACACTGGAAGCGTCCCTGACTTCCCACATAGCACAGGAGGAGCATAATACGTGCCCGAGCTCTCCTGCCATGACTTAACCCTTAGATGAACTTAATTTGGCAACAACAATGCTAAAAGTTTACTTACTGATAAAGAAAAAGAAAAACTACTCACCAATCACCAGCCAATCACTTACCTCCTTGGCTGTGACGTCACCCTTCTATTTCTTTCTACTTCTTTTTTGCTTCAATGCTGCAGTTGCACCGGCTGGCCTCTCCGACGTCCCGCTCCGCCTCCTTGACTTCCTGCTGGCCGCCTGACTGGATGCTGGGACTCTTGTAGGCCTCTTGCAGCAGGGACTCGAGGAGGCGGAGCGGGACGTCGGAGAGGCCAGCCGGTGCAGCTGCAGCATTGAAGCAAAAAAGAAGTAGAAAGAAATAGAAGGGTGACGTCACAGCCAAGGGGGTAAGTGATTGGCTGGTGATTGGTGAGTAGTTTTTCTTTTTCTTCATCAGTAAGTAACCTTTTAGCATTGTTGTTGCCAAATTAACTTAATCTAAGGGTTAAGTCATGGCAGAAGAGCTCGGGCACGTGTCATGCTCCTTCTCTGCTATGTGGGAAGTCAGGGACGCCTCCAGTGTCCCTGACGACTACATAGCACAGGAGGAGCATAACATGTGGGACCTTATCAAAAGCCTTCCTAAAGTTCATAAATACTACAGCATATACACTATCCTCATCGACGCTCTTGGTTACCTCCTCAAAAAATTCAATCAGGTTAGTCAGACACGATCTTCCCTTAACAAATCCGTGCTGACTGTCTCTAATTAAGCCTTGCCTTTCCAAATGCAGATTTATCCTGTCTTTCAGGATTTTTTCCAATAATTTTCCCACCACTGATGTTAGGCTGACAGACCTGTAATTACCCGGCCTATCCCTTCTTCCCTTCTTTAACAAGGGGACTACATTAGCAGTCCTCCAATCCTCTGGCATCATGCCCAGATCCAAAGAGGACTGGAAAATGATGGTGAAGGCCTCTTTTACTTTGCTCAACAGCCTGGGATGCATTTCATCCGAACCCGGGGACTTATCTACTTTCAAAGCTGCTAAACCCCTTAATATTTCCTCTCTCATTATATTTATTTCATCCAGAATATCACACTCCTCCTCGATAGCCCTACCCTTTCTTTAGTTACCCTCTTACTCTTAATATATTTATAGAACATCTTAGTGTTTTCCTTAATTTTACTGGCCAAGAATTTCTCATGCTCTCTCTTAGCATTCCTAATATCCTTTTTAATTTTGCCTCTTAACTTTCTATATTCCTCTAAAGATTCTATAGTATTTAGCCGTTGATATATGACATAAGCGCCCCTTTTTTCTTAATCCTCCCCTGTAATCCCTAGACATCCAGGGGGCTCTAGAATTATTTTTCCCAATCTTTTTCTTTAAGGGCACATGTTTTGTGTTAGACCGCCCTTGGTTAGACCACACTTGGTTAGACCACACTTGGTTAGACCACACTTGAAGTACTGCGTACAGTTCTGGTCGCCATATTAAAAAAAGTATATAGAGGCAGTGGAGAGGGTGCAGAGATGATTTACAAGGATGATATCAGAAATACAACGCTATGTCTATCAGGAAAGGGTGAGCAGGCTGGGTCTCTTTAAGCTTGAAAAATGAAGGCTGAGGGGTGACCTAATAGAGGTCTTTAAAATGATGAAAAGTTTTGATAGAGTGGATACAGAGAGAGTGTTTCCACTTGTGGGGAAGAGCATAACTAGAGGCCATCAATATAAGATAGCCACCAAGAAATCCAATAGGGAATTCAGAAGAAACTTCTTTACCCAGAGAGCGGTGAGAATGTGAAACTCGTTACCACAGGGAGTGGTTGAAGTGAATAGTATCGATTTATTTAAGGGGAGGCTAGACAAGCATATGAGGGAGGAGGGAATAGAGGGTTATGCTGATAGATTTAGATGAGGAAAGATGGGAGGAGGCTCGAGTGGAGCATAAACGCCGGCATGGACTGGTTGGGCCGAATGGCCTGTTTCTGTGCCGTATATCCCGTGTAATCCTCTGTGTAATCATCTGGGCTCAAGTTTCGTCTTGAGTTGCTCCTATTTTTTTGGAGCAACTAGTTTAGAATGGAGCATCTTAGAAATTGCAAGTCTTGGCATTTAGTTTGCTCCAGTTCTAGTGAGTTAGAATAGTTCCATTTTAGAACAGATTTTTATTTTAAAAGGGGGCGTGTCCAGCCACTTACGCCTGTTTTGCAAGTTTAGGCAGCGAAAACTTACTCCAAACTAACTTAGAATGGAGTAAGTGTAGATTTCTGTATGCTCAGAAAAACCTTGCCTACACTTAGAAATCAGGCGTAGGGAACGAGAGATGTGGGGAGGGAAGTTTACAAACATTAAGCACATCACTTTTACAAATAAAGAGCCATCATCAATAATAAATGATAAATAAATAAATAAATCAACCAATAAATCAATCAAAAAAAATTAAAAAATTAAAAAATTAAAAAAATAATTTAAAAAAATCAATAAATAAAATATTAAGTTTCTACTCACCGACTGCAGTACCGGGAGCCCTCCAACAGCGTGCTAGAATGGCCCTCCCCACCCCCCCAGTGTCCCTCTCTCTCTGTCTCTGTCAGTGTCTCTCTCTCTGTCAGTGTCTCTTGCTCTGTCAGTGTTTCTCTCTCTGTCTCTGCCAGTGTCTCTCTGTGTTTCTGACAATGAGAGGTGGGGGGAGGAGGGTGGAGGGGGAGGATGGGGGGAGGAGGGGGAGGGGGAAGAGGAAGGGGGTTGGAGAGGGGGGAGGGAGAAGAGGGGGGAGAGGAGGGAGGGAAGAAGAGGGGAGGGAGGGAAAAGGGTAGGGGAGAGGAGGGGGAGGGAAGAGGAGGGGGGGAGGGAGGGGAGAAGAGGGAGGGAGGGGGAGAGGGGGAGAGGAGGTGAGGAGGGAGGGAGGAGGGGGGAGAGGAGGGAGGGAGCGGGGGAGATGAGGGAGGGAGGGGAGAGGAGGAGGGAGGAGGGGGGATGAGAGGAAGAGGAGGGAGAGGGGGGGAAGAGGAGAGGGGGGAAGAGGAGAAGGGGAGGATGGGGGGAGGAGAGAGCAGGAAGGAGGGGGAGGAGAGGGGGAGGCTGAATAGGCTCTGCCGCCGCAGACGATGCTGGGCTGCTGTTGAAGACTTCGGGCAGGGCCCGCCCCCAGCCGGGCGGGTGGGCCCTACCGAGGACATGGAGGGAGGGAAGGAGGGGGGGAGTGGAGGGAGGGAGTTGTCATGTATCTCACATTACTGTATATAACTGTATCTTACCATGCTATACATGACTGTAACTGGATATAACCTGTAACAATAAGCATACCTTACCACCAGGGGTGCACTTGCAGGAGACACTCCATACCTGTCCCACTGAGGTATATAAAGAGAGGTCTCAGGCAAGTGCAGCACTGGAGAGCTGGAATTAAAGGTGCAGGTCCAGAGTGACCTTGACTTCAGCCTGTGTCTCGTGTAAGTCAGTACATTCGAGTCAGGACTTAACAGTGGCGACGAGTTATGGGATCACAGAACCCACAGAATGGCGACCAACAGCCCAGATGAGAAATACAATGCTGGAGACAATTGGGATGACTTTATAGAAAGGCTCCAGCAAAGCTTTGTGCCCAAAGACTGGCTGGGTGACGATAAGGCAGACAAGAGAAGAGCCCATCTCTTGACCAGCTGTGGATCGAAAACATGCGCTTTAATGAAAGACCTGCTGGCACCCGAGAAACCAGCAAGCAAGTCATTTGAGGAGTTGAGCACACTTGTGAGAGACCACCTGAAGCCAGCGTGCAGCCTACACATGGCCAGACACAGGTTCTACAACTACAGACGCTGTGTGGGCCAAAGCATACCCGACTTTGTGGCGGAACTTCGGAGGCTGGCTAGTTCATGCGAGTTCCCCGATGAACTAAGGAGAGAAATACGAGAGACTTTTTTATTGAAGGAATAGGCCACGCAGGCATATTTCGAAAGCTTATAGAGACTAAGAACTTGACTCTAGAGGCAGCAGCACTGGTCGCACAGACGTTCTTGGCAGGCGAAGAAGAAACGAGGCTGATCTATACTTCGGGTACGACAACCAACGAGGCATCGGAACAAGGGGTTCACATTGTGAAACAAACCGCGACCCCCACACACAGACAAAGGCAGGAGAGCAGGCCTTCAACAGCAGACAGTGGCGCCAGAAGCCATCAAAATCAAGGGCCACATGAACGGCCGATCACACCTCATCCACCCACAATGCGAGCAATCAACAACAGATTGAGAGAAGCTCAAGCCATTTTGAACATCTCTTTCAGCCAGGTATGGGCACCTTCAAAGGGGCTAAAGTTAGAATCTACATCACACAGAATGCCAGACCGGTCCATCACAAGGCTAGAGCTGTGCCTTATGTGATGAGGGAAAAGATTGAAAACGAACTGGACCGGCTTCTGCGGGAAGGCATAATTTCTCCCATGGAATTCAGCGACTGGGCAAGCTCCATCGTGCCCATCATGAAGCCTGATGGATCCGTGCAAATCTGTGGGGATTACAAGTCTACCATAAACAGAGTCTCACTACAGGACCAATACCCACTGCCCAGAGCGGAGGACCTATTTGCCACGTTGGCTGGAGGAAAACCTTTCTCGAAACTAGACCTCACATCTGCGTATATGATGCAAGAACTGACCAAAAAGTCTAAGCTACTCACCACCATCAACACACATCGAGACCTTTTTATGTACAATCGATGCCCATTCAGCATCAGGTCGGCAGCTGCTATATTCCAGCGCAACATGGAGAGTCTGCTCAAGTCCATCCCGGGGACGGTTGTGTTTCAAGATGACATACTCATCACGGGCAGGGACACCGACTCTCATCTCCGCAATCTTGAGGAAGTACTAAGTCGATTGGATTGGGTAGGCCTAAGAGTTAAAAAATCCAAGTGTCTGTTTCTCACGCCTGAGGTTGAATTTTTGGGCAGAAGGATTGCCACTGATGGAATCCGCCCAACAGAATCCAAAACCGAAGCAATTCGCCTGGCACCCAGGCCCCGCAATGTCTCGGAACTGCGCGCCTTTCTCGGGCTACTCAATTACTTTGGGAACTTTATGCAGAACTTGAGCACGCTGCTGGAGCCTCTCCACGTGCTACTCAGAAAGGGGTGCGGTTGGTTTTGGGGGGACGCCCAAGAACGCGCCTTCAATAAGGCATGCAACCTTCTATGTTCCAAGAGTGTTTTAGCCTTTTTTGACCCAGGTAAAAAGTTAGTCCTTACGTGTGATGCGTCAGCGTACGGGGTCGGGTGCGTTTTACAGCACGTCAATAATGTGGGTAAATTGCAGCCCGTTGCTTATGCCTCCAGGTCACTTTCGCGGGCGGAGCGCGGGTATGGTTGAGAAGGAGGCGCTCGCGTGCGTGTACGGTGTCAAAAAGATGCACCAATACCTTTTCGGGGCCAATTTTACATTAGAAACTGACCACAAACCCCTCACGTCCCTACTATCCGAGAGCAAGGCAATCAACGGCAACGCCTCGGCGCGCATTCAACGGTGGGCACTCATGTTGGCGGCTTACGACTACACGATAAGGCACAGACCAGGCACAGACAACTGTGCCGACGCGCTTAGCAGGCTACCCCTGGCGACCACAGAAGGGCCCGACGAACAGGACTGTGAGATGGTCATGGCAATCAATGCCTTTGAATCCAGACGTTCGCCCATGACGGCTTGCCAAATCAGAGCCTGGACGACCAGCGACCCCACGGTATCTCTAGTAAAAAGATGCGTTTTAACCAGTGACTGGGCAAAGGCTCACGATGCCTGCCCCGAGGAGGTCAAACCCTTCCATAGGTGCATGCATGAACTCTCACTACAGGCAGACTGCCTGATGTGGGGCAGCCGAGTAGTTATGTCCTTACGAGGCAGGGAGGCGTTTGTCCGGGAGCTCCATCGCGAGCACCCGGGGATCGTCCTTATGAAGGCCATAGCCAGATCTCATGTCTGGTGGCCTGGCATTGTCGCGGACTTGGAGCTCTGCGTCCGTCGGTGCCCATTTGTGCCCAACTCAGTAATGCCCCCAGGGAGGCCCCCCTAAGCCCCTAGCCCACCAAACCGTGGTCGTGGGTGCATGTAGACTATGCGGGCCCATTCATGGGCAAAATGTTCCTCGTAATCGTTGATGCATTTTCAAAATGGATCATTTTAAACTCGAGCACCATCTCCACCACTGTGGAGAGCCTTAGAACCATGTTTGCAATGCACGGCATTCCTGACATATTTGTCAGTGATAATGGTCCGTGCTTCACCAGCGCAGAATTTCACGATTTTATAGTTGACCACGGTATAAATCACGTTAAGACGGCACCTTTCAAGCCGGCCTCCAATGGCCAGGCGGAGCGAGCAGTGCAGATCATTAACCAAGGCATGCTCAGAATCCAAGGTCCCACGCTGCAGAGCCGCCTGTCGCGACTGCTGCTGGCAATCAGATCTCATCCGCATTCGTTGACTGGGGTTCCCCCGCGCAACTATTGATTAAACGAACCTTAAAGACCAGGCTCTCGTTAATCCTCCCAGACATGCATGAAATTGTTGAGGCTAAGCGGCAAAAGCTAATTGAGTACCATGACCGAAATTCAAGGGGGAGGTGGAATGAGATAGGGGACAAAGTGTTTGTACTAAACTATGGCTGGGGTCCCAAATGGCTTGCAGGGACAGTAACAGACAAAGAGAGAAACAGGCTACTGGTTGTACAAATGGACAATGGCCAAACCTGCCGGAGGCATGTAGACCAAGTAAAAAGTAACACTGAAGAACCAGAGGCAGACTACAATGTGGAACTCACACCACACCTGATGGACAGACAGGTGGAACAACCTGAGGAAAGGGCGGTGGACAGACAGGTGGAACAACCTGAGGAAAGGGCAGTCTCAACAGACAGCACAGGCAAAATACCAGCAATCACACCGAACGAAACATACAGCCCAGGCGAGATACCAGCAATCACACCGAACGAAAAACAGGCACCAAGGCAAACAACTGAACCACAACTAAGACGCTCCACACGAGAGCGCAGACCACCTGAGAGACTGAATCTATAAAGGCAATAAGACCTTGGGGGGGTGATGTCATGTATCTCTCATTACTGAATATAATTGTATCTTACCATACTATACATGAATGTAACTGGATATGACCTGTAACAATAAGCATACCTTACCACCAGGGGTGCACTTGCAGGAGACACTCCATACCTGTCCCACTGAGGTATATAAAGGGAGGTCTCAGGCAAGTGCAGCACTGGAGAGCTGGAATTAAAGGTGCAGGTCCTGAGTGACCTTGACTTCAGCATGTGTCTCGTGTAAGTCAGTACATTAGAGTCAGGATTTAACAGGAGGGAGGGTGGAGGGAGGAGGCGGAGAGGAGGGGGGAGGAGGGGGGAGAGGAGGGCGGAGGGAGGGGAGGAGAGGAGGGGGGAGGAGGGGGGGAGCGGGAGCTGAACGGGAGGCGGGGTGGAGCGGAAGCTGAGCGAGAGTGGGGTGGGGGGAGCGGGATTGAACGGGAGGGAGGGAGGCCTGAGTCCGATCTTCCCCGGGGAGCCCATTCGGACAGGGCTAGGGGCGGCGTGCTTCGGGCCCCTCCCACGCAGCCTCGGGGACGAGGAGCTACTGCACATGCGCGCATGTGCAGAGGTCCCGGCACTGTTTTCAGCGCAGGGACCTGACTCCGCCCTCCACGCCTTCTGGTGCGCTGCGCCAAAGGCCTGGATCGACCAGACGGAGGGGAGAATACCAAGGTAAATAATAGGTGCCGTTTCTGTTCTAAAAAGTCAGCGCACCACACGGAGATGTGCTGTTCTAACCCTAGGGGAAAACTTGGGCCCTATGTAACTCTTGCCATTCTGCCATTACGACAACTCTCACAGTGCCCTAGAAGAGTCATATTTATATATATGTAGCTCTCAAAATGGACGCTGCTGCATTTTCTTGTAACAGGTCATTAATTAAGGCTTTATTAAGCCAAGTGCTGTGGCTGCCACCTTAGCCACTCAATCGCTTAAAGGAGCCAACAAGCCAAAGCCGGAAGTTTCAAGAAGATAAAGTTGTTGAAAATTTCTGCATGTCTGTAATCAGCTGCTGTTGTCAGCTGTGGCTCAGTGGGTCGCACTCTCGCCTCTGAGTCAGAAGATTGTGGGTTCAAGTCCCACTCCAGGGACTTGAGCACAAAATCCAGGCTGACACTCCCAGTGCAGTGCTGAGGGAGCGCCGCACTGTCGGAGATGCCATCTCTCGAATGAGACGTTAAACCGAGGCCCCTGTCTGCTCTCTCAGGTGGACGTAAAAGATCCCACAGCACTATTTTAAATTAAGAGCAGGGGAGCTATCCCTGTTGTCCTGGCCAATATTTATCCCTCAATCAACTTAAAAAAACAAAACAGATTATCTGGTCATTATCACATTGCTGTTTGCGGGAGCTTGCTGAGCACAAATTGGCCGCTGCATTTCCTACATTTCAACAGTGACTACACTCCAAAAGTATTTTATTGGCTGGAAAATGCTGCAGAAATGCAAGTCTATCTTTCTTTGTCAAATAGAAATTGTGATTGTTGTTGGTGACTGTTTTGGAGCGATGAGATAATCGAACTGTTTGACGTTGGAAGCTCGGAGAGATAGTTAATTTATAAATGTGTTGCAATGTATAGCAGATCGGTCTGTGTACTTTTTTAAAGTTCGCAACGTTCTTTCTTCGAACTCTGGCTTCCTCTGCATCATTTTAGTCTCTTCATTCCACTTTCAGTAGCAGGGTCTTCAGTTCCCTTGGCACACACTCTGGAACTCTCTTTCTAAACGTCTCAGTTCTCCTGTGCAGTACTGAGGGAGTGCTGCACTGTCGGACGTGTCAACATCCGATGAGATGTTAAACCATTTGTCCTCTCAGGTAGACATAAAAGATCCCATGGCACTATTCGAAGGAGAGGAGGGGATTTCCCCCCCCCCCAGTGTCCTGGACAATATTTATCAGTAAAAATGAGATTATCTGGTCATTATCACATTGCTGATTGTGGGAGCTTGCTGTGTGCAAATTGGCTGCCGCGTTTCCCACATTACAACAGTGACTACACTTCTAAATTACTTCATTGGCTGTAAAGTGCTGTTTGATGTCTGGTGGGCATGAAAGGTGCTATATAAATCTTTTCTAAATCCTGACTCAGAGCCTTGGCAACACGCTAACCAACAACTTGTGTACGTGTATAGAACCCCTCACATAAAAGGGGCGACTTTAACCCCGTCTGCCCAGCGGAAACAGAGCGGGTGGGCACACAGACCAGCAGCTGACGGTTCCTGACTTTAACCTGCTCAACACACCTGGTGGCATGGAGTCCTGCCCAAGGCCGGAGGAGTCCATTTTGTACATGTGCATGTCGGGTCTGAATGGCATCATCGGGACCTGACTGCAATTTTAACATGAGTGAGCTGAGCGGGCTGCAGCGGTGAGTTTCGCTCCAGGGAAGGGGGTCGGAGCCAGAAGAGGGCTAACTAGGGAAAAAAAACTTTGCCTGTGGGGTGATGAAGAGGTGCCCTGAATATTGCCGGCCCCTGTTCTGCTCCCTTCCGATCGCCTCCCCTCCACACCCTCCCCCATCCCCAGGACCTACCTGAAGGACTGAATTTGACGTCTACATCGCCGCAGGTTTCCGCAGCCCGAGGTCCAGTCTCAATCGAACCCCGGGCCTAGCTGTCCCGGTGCTCCCTGCACCCAGGGTGCTCCGGCTGGCCGGCCCGCCAGCATTATCCAAATTCCCCCCTCTCTTTCCTTGATTTCTCTCATTATGCCTCCTAATGTCTCCTGCTAATATCACTTCTGCCATTTAATCATCTCATGTTTCCTACGTGAACACTTCACACCCCATTATATTTTTTGCCCTGTGTGTGTTTGTGAATGAATGTGTGTGTGTCTGTATGTGTGTGTGTCTTTGTGTTTAGGTGTAGGGGTGTGTGTGTGTGTGTGTGTGTGTGGGAGGGGAGGTGTGGAGGTGTGTGAGGGTGGAGGGGTTTGTGTGTGTGTGTGTGGCGGGGGGGGTGGGTATGTGTGTGTGGGGAGAGAGGAGTGGGATGTGGGTATGTGGGGTGTGTGTGTCTGTGTGTGTGTGTGGGGGGGGGTGTTAATGTGGGTATGTGGGGTGTGTGTGTCTGTGTGTGTGTGTGGGGGGGTGTTAATGTGGGTATGTGGGGTGTGTGTGTCTGTGTGTGTGTGTGGGGGGGGTGTTAATGTGGGTATGTGGGGTGTGTGTGTCTGTGTGTGTGTGTGGGGGGGTGTTAATGTGGGTATGTGGGGTGTGTGTTTATGTGTGTGTGTGGGGGGGGGGGGATGTGTTGGTGGGGGGAGGGGTGGGGTGTGTGGGGGAGTGTGTGTGTGGGGGGGTGTATGTGTGTGTGTGTGTGGGGGGTGTGTGTGTGTGGGGAGAGAGGGATGGTGTATGGGGGGGGAGGGGTGTGCGTGGAGGTGTATGTGGGTGGGGGAGGGGTGGGTTGTGGGGGAGCGGTATGTGTGTGTGTGCGGGGGGAGGGGTGGTGTGTGTGGGGGTGTATGTGGGTGGGGGGAGGGAGGAAGTGTGCAGGGGAGGGGGTGTATGTGTATGTGTGTGTGTGGGGGGGGGGAGGTGTGGGGGTGTGGAGGGGTGTGTGTGTGTGTGTGGGGGGGGGGGTGTCTGTGTGTGGGGGGAGGGGTTTGTGTGGGTGTGTTTTCCTCTCCGTTTGATCCCTTCTTTTCTTTTTCATAGTTTGTTCATCTGTAATATCTTCCAGTTCTGATGAATGGTCCAGGCCTGAAATGTTAACAACTCATCTCTTCTCTGTAAATGCTGCCTGACCTGACTGTTTCCCCCATCTCTGTGATTTTGCTTTTAATCTAATGCCTCGTCTGGTTTTGGGTCTGTTCATTTTATATTCATGTTCTCTGGTTCTATTATCAAAGCCTAAATTAAATAATATGCTCACATCTGTCTTATCCATGGCCCTCATTATTTTAATGACTTAGATCAAGTTCCTTCTCCAACAATATAACAAGTTCAGCTCTATGAGTCACCGAACTTAGAGCCTTAAATCCCAGAATCATTCTGTTGTGATTCTCCGAACCCTCTCCAATATTTCAGTTCTGCCTTATTGAAGGTGGGGTGCCCAAATTGTACACAACCTTCGAAAAGTGGCCTTGTGAGTTGAGTAAGTACCACCAACGCTGCCTCCGCAGAATCCTGCAAATCCATTGGCCGGATCGGTGCACCAACATCAGTGTTCTCTCTCAGGCCAACATCCCCAGCATCGAGGCACTGACCACACTCAATCAGCTCTGATGGATGGGCCACATCGTCCGCATACCTGATACAAGACTCCAAAACAAACATTCTACTCAGAGCTCACAGGAGAGCAGAGAAAATGCTTCAAGGCCACCCTTAGAGCCTCCTTGAAAAAAATGTAACATCCCCACCGACTCTCGGGAATCCCTGGCCCAAGACTGCCCAAAGTGGAGAAGAAGCATTCGAGAAGGTGCCAAACACCTCGAGTCTCTTCATCGGGAGCAGGCGGAAGCCAAGCGTAACAGCAGAAGAAGCGCACGACAACCCAAGCGCCCCACCCACCCGTCCCTCCCACCACCGTCTGCCCCACCTGTGACAGAGTCTGTAGGTCCCGCATTGGTCTCATCAGTCACCTGAGAACTCATCTTAGTGTGGAAGCGAGTCATCCTCGACTCCAGGGGACAGCCTAAGAAGAAGTAATCTTTGTTCTCTCCGTCCTATGGCTTAGTTAGTAAAATTATTAATCCAGGTCTCCCTATCTCTGTAACCTCCTCGGGGCCTACAACCCTCTGAGAACACAGCGTTCCTAACATTCTGGTCTCTTGTGCATCCCCAATTTCATTCTCACCACCATTGGTGGCCGAGCCTTCAACTGCCTGGGCCCTACGCTCTGGAATTCCCTCCCTAAACCTCTCCACCTCTCTCTCTCCACCTCTAAGACGCTCCTTAAAACCTCTTTGATCACTTGTCTGATAATGCTCCTGTGAAGCGCTGCGGGACGTTTTACAACATTAGAGGCGCTATATAAATGCAAGATTTGTTGTTGTGGTGAGTTAGCCCATCTTATCGAGAAAAGAGCACTCTGGTTGTTCTCAGTAATTCTGAGCTAGGGAGGAAAAGATCAGCTCGGGTATTCACTCGTGATGCCTTCCCAGTGACCCCACCCCTATTTCCCCCCCCCCCCCCCTGTAGACGCTGTTGTGTGTGGCTGTCAGCTGAGGAGAGAATTGTGCTTGAGCGTGATGCTCCCATGATGAAATAGCCGATGAATTCTGACGCTTTTACATTAAAGAAAGTCCGCTGGGACAAGGTAGGGGTTGGTGGCGATGTTGTCCATTGATTTGTATCCGGTAGGAACCAACAATCTCAGCAGCAGGCAGGAGAAAAAGTGGCACCAGAAACAAAGGGGACAATTTGAATCTAACTCACCATTCAGGAGACCTAGGGGATCGGGAGGAAGACCAGTTTTACATCCTGCCCGATATTATTCTTCGTTAGAGTAAAATCGGGCAAGTTGTCAAATCGGCATTGCACCCGATCCTGTCAGCTTCCCGACGGGCAGATTAGGTTAGAATTGTCCCAAAAGTTCCAAAAGAAACAAAAGAAATAGGAGCAGGAGTCGGCCATTCGGCCCCTTGAGCCTGCTCCGCCATTCAATAAGATCGTGGCTGATCTTCTCCCTCAACTCTACTTTCCCGCTTGATCCCCAGATCCCTTGATTCCCCGAGAGTTTATAAACCAATCCACCTCAGCCTTGAATATACTCAATGACTCAACATCCACAGCCCTCCGGAGCAGTGAATTCCAAAGATTCACAACCTTCTGAGTGAAGAAGTTCCTCCTCATCTCAGTCCTAATGGCGGGAAAAAGGAAACAAATGCCCACAATATACTCTAATGTTTGATTATCCCAGGTAATAAGAACATAAGAAATAGGAGCAGGAATAGGCCATTTGGCCCCTCGAGCCTGCACTGCCATTTAATAAGATCATGGCTGATCTGATCATGGGCTCAGCTCCACTTCCCCGCCCGCTCCCCATAACCCTTGACTCCCTTATCATTCAAAAATCTGTCTATCTCCACCTTAAATATATTCAATGACCCAGCCTCCACAGCTCCCTGGGGCAGAGAATTCCACAGATTTACAACCCTCTGAGAAGAAATTCCTCCTCATCTCAGTTCTAAATGGTTCTTAAAGCATGCCCCCTAGTTCTAAATTCCCCCACGAGGGGAAACATCCTCTCTGCACCTACCCTGTTGAGCCCTCTCAGCCTCTTATCTGTTTCAATAAGATCACCTCTCATTCTTCTGAACTCCAATGTGTATAGGCCCAACCTACTCAACCTTTCTTCACAAGTCAACCCCCTCATCTCCGGAATCAACCTAGTGAACCTTTTCTGAACAGCCTCCAATGCAAGTGTATCCTTCCTTAAATACGAGACCAAAACTGTACGCAGTACTCCAGGTGTGGCCTCACCAATACCCTGTACAGTTGTAGCAGGACTTCTCTGCTTTTATACTCGATCCCCCTTGCAATAAAGGCCATTTGCCTTCCTGATTACTTGCTGTAGCTGCATACTAACATTTTGTGTTTCATGCACAAGGACCCCCCAGGTCCTTCTGTACTGCAGCACTTTGCAATTTTTTTCCATTTAAATTATAATTTCCTTTTTTATTTTTCCTGCCAAAGTGGATCACCTCACCGAAGCTTCACACTGACTGGAATTTCCCATCCTTTCCCGGATGGCACTGAGCGACACGACGGAAGGACGATTTTAAAAACAAAAGATAAAGGTATGACAAGTTTTGCTTTGTAACTTTTTTTGTTGTTGTTGTTGTTTATTCAGAAAATACTGCAATCAAAAGAAATTCTCCGTGGGTCCTTCGCGTTTCTGCCCGTTTTGTGTGAGTGTGGGGTGGGGGGGGGGGGGGAGTTTGTGTGCGTAGTAATGGTTAGCGGTACAGGAAATCTACAGAAAATGAGTTCGGTAAATGGCGCAGTGATGGAAAACACTGGCGTCGCCTGAAAAGTGCGAAATTCCTTTGCGGCGCTCATAGTGGGATTTGGATGGGGGAGAGGGGAGAGAGGAGATGGGGGGAGGGGGGGTCACATCGTCAGTTGCTCTGAGCAACAGAAAGGACAGAGGGGAGCTCAAAACCAAAGTGTGACGTTACCGTCTGAACCTAGAAAAATATGCACATACGTCGTGTATAAAATTGTTGTAAACTGTCTCGAGGGGGGGGCGGGAGGGTGGGGCGATTTTCAAGTGGCCTGGCTCGAAAATAACGGCAGATTTTCTATCGACATGGTCACAAACGTTTTACATAAGAAATCGGATACATTTCTGAATAGCAAGATCCCGTTTTTTTTTGTTGTTGTGTAATCTTTCCCGGATTCCTAATATATGTCTCCTATAAACAGAGTTCATAACCAGTACAGAACAAACACATTGAACATCAGTCGGACAGAGAAGGGAGTTTTCTACCAGGTGGGAGTTTACTGCTACAAAAAAACCGTGGCCCTCTTTGAGTCTGAAAGAACTGGGCAGGACCCAGATTTGACTTTGTATTCTTCACCTCAGCAGACGTGTGCACACCGTCGTTTGTTTTCTTGATCCGTTTTGCCTGTTCGTCCCGGACAGCGAAAGGAGACACACTGTCTGTTGTTACCTTGGGTGGTCTTTGTGTTTTTTTCACATTGGCATTGTCTCAGTTGGCCTCACGATGGTCGACATTGGGGGGGCCCAGTGGGGTGGACTGAACCTCCAGTGCTATTGTTGTGCCCGAGTTGCTTTGGGGTTCCCAGCGCTTGACGAAGGGAGGGTAAATCCCATGCAGCGAGATGGACAAATTCTTTTGCATGCACATTGCCAAGGGGCTGTGCTCCGCGCCAACCTTTTGCCTGGTCGACACAAGCCCACGAAGAGACGAGACACTTATTGCCACCAGCAGTGCACAGGCAGTCAAGGCAATTAGAAATTGTGGTCTTAACTCAGTAGCACCGGTTGCTAAATTGGCCTCCTTGGTCCTGATCCTGATGCAGGATATCTCGGTGTGGAGATGGATGTACGCCACACGCACGCATATTGCATATTCGGCCAGTGGCTCAAGGCGGGTCAGGTTGTACCTGTGAACGCCAGCAGGGATACGAGCTATAAAGGCAGGATCCAAGCTGCTGTTGCTCATGGTGCGTGACCAAGTGATGTTTGAGGAGATTATGTTGGAGGGGATGACCCAGGACAGCAGGATATGGTGGGCTTCCATTTCCTGGACGTACAGCTGAACGTTTGCTTTGTTTTCTGGGTAGAAGCCGCTCACTCTGAGGGTCACGCTTTTAGTGTCGGCCCCAACCAGGTTGTGGGCCACACAGGTGTAGAGTCCCGCTTGGTTTGTGGTTATATTGAGTATCTCCAGCGTCCCCTCGGGGCGCACTCGGTAGTTGTCTGACGCAGTGTCGCCCAAAAGTCTGTCACCGGACGGTGTGACCCAATAGATCTCGGGGTCGGGCTCGGCGAAAGCTCGGCAGTGGAGGGCAAGGGACTCGCCTGTTCCCATGTCGAGGTGCGAGGGAAAGGCTTGGGGGGGGATGAGAGGGAGGCAGCGGTCCGTCATCTCTCGCAGCGGGACCTCCCTCAGATTTCGCCTCTTGAACTCTGGCGGGTCCACGCACAAGGTCGACTGCGGCTCGATGAAGCGGATGCGGTTCTCGTTGGCGTTCACCCAGCGGATGACGCAGTCGCAGCGGATGGGGTTGCTGTGAATGCTGATCTCCTGGAGCTTTGAGAGCGACTCCACCGTCCTTTTGTATAAGGCACTCAGCGCGTTGTTGTTGAGCATAAGGGTCTCCATTTGGGGAAGGAGGCGGAATGCGCTGGAGTGAATGTAGGAAAGTTTTGGGTTGTTGGTCACCTCCAGTTTGGTCAACTCTGGTAGATTGTCCAAAGCAAATTTGTCAATGGAGATCAGTTCCTCCATATTGTTGATGCCCAACTCTTTCAGGTGTAGCATATCTGTAAAATCACTCTGTTGTATCCTTTGAATTGGATTTTTGTTCAAATCCAAAAATTTGAGATCTGGAACTTTCTGGAGGGCCACCTTTGGGACCTTCGGCAATTTGTTGTCGTAAAAAGAAATGCTTTCCAAGTTCTCCAGACCCTCCAGAGCATAATCTGAGATTTCTTTC
The DNA here is from genome assembly GCF_044704955.1 of Pristiophorus japonicus. Classification (NCBI taxonomy): domain Eukaryota; kingdom Metazoa; phylum Chordata; class Chondrichthyes; family Pristiophoridae; genus Pristiophorus; species Pristiophorus japonicus. Next base: position 120,083,440 of record NC_091993.1, read on the forward strand.
ATGCTCATTCCACTCAATACAAGGCTCCTGAGATTGACGAGAGGCTTAAAGTTCATGTTCTGGATCATGTCTACGGCATTCTCTCCAATCATGAGGATCTCCAGGCCGGGTATGGTCTCAAACCACTCACTTTTAATGGTCCTCAACTTGTTGGAGTTCAGATGGAGCCGAAGTAGGTTCTCGAGGCCAAAGAAAGCTCTAGCGGAAATACTGCTCAGCTGGTTATGGTTCAGGTAGAGTTCTTGAAGGTTGGTGAGAGCAGAGAAGCAGTTCCCCGACAGTTCGGTCAGCTGGTTCTCTTCCAAGTGGAGGACCAGGAGATTGGACATATTCCTCAAGCTGAAGTCTTCAATCCTGGAGAAGCTGTTTTGGGACAGGTCCAGTTCTGTCAGGTTCACCAGGTGATTCAGCTCATCTGGCTCGACCTTGGCAATCCTGTTGCTCTGCAGTAGCAACGTCTGCGTTCCTTCCGGCAAATTCGCAGGAACTCGAGACATAAAAAAATCATTGCAGTCCACTGTTGGAGCCTCTCTGTACATTGACCTCGGCGTGAACCAAGGCTTAATTTCGCAAATGCACACATTCGGGCAGCTGACGCGCCAAGGTATCGCTTGAGTCAACGTAACGGCTGCCAAGCTAATAAACATGAAATCTTTCAGCCACATCTTTTCCGATTCTAAAGCTGCTATCAAGTCCTTTAAGATGTAGTTAGCACAATATCGGGGGAGGGTATGGCGAAGTGATATCGGAATGCAGATCTCTTCACTGTTAAGAGGGCATTTTAATGAGCGCTGTTAGTAAATGCAATTAGGACCAAGGCAGGTCACACCAGCTCTAAGATGTTATCCACACTTCACAGGCGAATAGCATTTCACTCCATTAGTTGGGCCCGTCCATCAGCGAATGTCAATTTTGCTTCATTCAGCATTCGAAGAAAGCAGGTTGCCTGTGCTTAAGTGATTGGTAATTGCCTTCTTGGGCTGATCCTGAAACAGAATAATGGTCCCAGTTAGTGAGCTGCTTTTGGAAAAGGTGCACTGTTTATGAATAAGTAATTTATAGGATAAAGCAAAGGAGAAGAGATTGATTAATAAACACAGTGAGCATAATTAATCAATGCAGTACTTAGCCCTCAGAAGGGCTACTGAGGCATTTCTGTAAAGAAATCTTAATGAACAACCTGTATATTTTAAGTTTGCTCGGTAAATATAACTTCCCAATTAGAAGGGGAGTGTGACCATTTTAAAGAGGGTTACACAAAGGGAATGGGTGCACTGCCCTGTTCTCACTGGGACCTAGAAAGAATGAAAGACTTGCATTTATATAGCGCCTTGCACGGCCACCAGTCTCAAAGGTTTGTGGGTTCAAGTCCCACTCCGGGGACTTGAGCACAAAAAAATCTAGGCTGACACTCCCAGTGCAGTACTGAGGGAGTGCCGCACTGTCGGAGGTGCCGTCTTTCGGATGAGGCGTTAAACCGAGGCCCTGTCTGCTCTCTCAAGTGGACATAAAAGATCCCTGGCACTATTTTGAAGAAGAACAGGGGAGCTATCCCCGGTGTCCTGGCCAATATTTATCCCTCAATCAACATAACAAAAAAAACCCCAGATTATCAGGTCATTGTCACATTGCTGTTTGTGGGAGCTTGCTGTGCACAAGTTGGCTGCCGCCTTTCCTACATTACAACAGTAACTACACTCCAAAAGTACTTCATTGGCTGTAAAGTGCTTTGGGGCGTCCAGTGGCCGTGAAAGGTGCTATATAAATGCAAGTCTTTCTTTCTTTCCTGCCTTGGCGACGAGCTGACGTCCCTCTGTCCCTGGACTGTGACCCCTTGTTCTAGGCTTCCCAGCCAGGGGAAACATCCTCCCCGCATTCAGTCTATCCAACCCCGTCAGAATTTTATATGTTTCAATGAGATCCCTATCTCATTCTTCTAAACTCGGGAATACAGGCCTAGTCAACCCAATCTCTCCTTGTATGACAATCCTGCCATCCCAGGAATCAGTCTGGTGAACCTTCGCTGCGCTTCCTCTACGGCAAGCTCCATGCTGCTCTCTTCAGCCAAAACTCTCAATCCCGAGCGCGCACCAGCTTTCCTTATGCCCTTTCGAGTGAGACTGCCAAAGAAAACCAGCAACTTTACGCTGTGGGCCGCGTTCAATAGAAACTGGCTCCAGACTGCCCAAAACCAATTTCATTACAGCCAACAGAGAGCGCAGACCTTCATCCCGCCGCTCTGGACTGGATTTGAATCTGTAATGTCTTCTTTACGACATCACTGACACACACACTTTACAAGATGGCTCCAATACATCACGTGACTTTTATGGTAGTTACATCAGCAGCTGCATTACCACAGTGTCCACTAGACGGAGCAGTAGTCCGCTAGGTGGTGCTCTAAATAGTCATTATAACTTTGATTTAAATAGCGCTTTTAACGTACTGTCGTAAAACGTCCCCAAGGCGCTACACAGCAATGTTACAAGACAAAACACATCAATTTGACCCCGAGCCAGAACAGAAGCAATGGTTCAGGTCCGATGCGGCAGCCAAAATGCGCCGCAAACAGACACAGCTGAAAAACTTTAAAAAAAATTCAATTTACATGGTAAATGCTACAATAAGAATTCTACAATAGTAGAATCAGTACAATAAAGATTCATTATATTTAAACAAAATTGAATGATACCTACAATAATTATATTACAGAATCCAATTCCCAGAGTTGAAATGACAGGTTTCTAATTGACTGCAGTATCTTGTATTTTAGGCAGGGGTGACTGAGGAAGGTGTTTCACTGTTGCTTCCTCTGCATAATACAATTCCAGTTGGGAAGAGACTAATCCAACGTGTCTCAGGCTCATTCTGCCTCTCCCTCCGAGAGCTTCCCATACATTGCGTAAGTGTTATCGGTGTCAGCCGTGGCACAGTGGGTAGTGCTCTCACCTCTGAGTCAGAAGGGCACGGGTTCTGGTCCCACTCTAGAGATTTGAGCACAAAAATCAAGTCTGACGCTCCAGTGCAGTGCTGAGGGAGTATTGCGCTGTTGGAGGTGAGGCGAATGCTTGTGGCGGAGGAGCGGCAAGAGGTCGTGGCGGAGGTGCGGCGAATGTTTGGTGCAGAGGAGCGACGAGTGATCGTGGTGGAGGTGCAGCGAGTGTTTGTGGTGGAGGAACGGCGAGAGATTGTGGCGGAGGTGCGGTGAATGAGGGTAACGGGGCCCAGGGGAGCCGAGGGCCCGGGGCAGCACGGGCCAGCCCACACTGTGCGTTTTGTGTGCGCACTAGGTCTGTGCAGCAGAGCTGGTCTCCAGTCGCCCTGGTTAATCCTTGCCACTGGACCAAGACCTAGCTCTGTCAAGCCCGTGTGTGGTGGCTGATGTGCAATGGCCATCACACGTTAAAAAAATCCACGTATAGGCATCTTCCACCCTTCAATTTGAAAGTTGGCATGCAGGTACAGCAGGCGGCGAAGAAGGCAAATGGCATGTTGGCCTTCTTAGCGAGAGGATTTGAGTATAGGAGCAGGGAGCTCTTACTGCAGTTGTACAGGACCTTTGTAAGGCTACACCTGGAATATTGTGTACAGTTTTGGTCTCCTAATCTGAGGAAGGACATTCTTGCTATTGAGGGACTACAGCGAAGGTTCACCAGACTGATTCCCGGGATGGAAGGACTGACATATGAAGACTGGATCGACTGTGCTTATATTCACTAAAATTTAGAAGAATGAGAGGGGATCTCATAGAAACATATAAAAATCTGACGGGATTGGACAAGTTAGATGCAGGAAGAATGTTCCCGATGTCGGGGAAGTCCAGAACCAGGGGTCACATTCGAAGGGTGAGGGGTAAGCCATTTAGGACCGAGATGAGGAGAAACTTCTTCACCCAGAGAGAGGTGAACCTGTGGAGTTCTCTACCACAGAAAGTTGTTGAGACCAGTTCGTTATATATATTCAAAAGGGAGTTAGATGTAGTCCTTAGGACTAAAGGGATCAAGGGGTATGGAGAGAAGGCAGGAATGGGGTGCTAAAGTTGCAAAAATGATCAGCCATGATTATATTGAATGGTGGTGCAGGCTCGAAGGACCGAATGGCCTACTCCTGCACCTATTTTCTATGTTTCTATGTTCAGGACTGGAATATCGGGTCCTTCATTGAAACATCTGTGAACTCATGTGGAAGCAAGTCATCCTCGTTCGAGAGACCGCCTAGGATGACGATACACTGTTGGAGATGCCGTCTTTCAGAGGAGGCGTTAAACCGTCTGCCTACTCAGGTGGACTTAAAATATTCCGCGACACTATTTCGAGAAGTGTAGGGGAGTTATCCCCGGTGTCCTGGCCAATATTTATCCCTCAATCAACATCACAAAAACAGATTAGTTAGTCATTGTTACATTGCTGCCTGTCTGCAAATTGGCTGCTGTGTTTCCTAGATTACAACTGTGACTTCAATAGTGCTTTATTGGCTGTAAAGAGCTATGGGACACGCTGAGATGATGAAATGCGCGATAGGAACGCAACCCTTTCTTTGATGTCAAAATTGCTTATATGTCTACAAATCTTAAAGGGTCACTGTCTTCAAATAACATTTATTTGTCACACCTTAACTTACATGTGGAGGCAAGACCTGTCCATCATTCTTAATGAGACATCACTCACAAAGTGAGTTTGTGATGTATTTCTGGGGACCAATAATACAACAACAACAACAACAACTTGTATTTATATAGCGCCTTTAACGTAGTGAAACGTCCCAAGGCGCTTCACAGGAGCGTTATAAGATAAAATATTTGACGCCGAACCGGATAAGTAGAAATTAGCGCAGGTGACCAAAAGCTGAGTAAAAGAGGTAGGTTTTAAGGAGCGTCTTGAGGAGGAAAAAGAGGCGTTGAGGTTTGGACAGGGAGTTCCAGAGCTTGGGGCCGAGGCAACAGAAGGCACGGCCACCGATGGTTGCCTGATAACAATCAGGGATGCACAAGAGAGCAGAATTAGAGGATCGCAGACATCTCGGTGGTGGGTGGGGGGGGCGGGGGAGGGGTGGGGGAGTGGGAGGGTTGTGGGGCTGGAGGAGATTTCAGAGATAGGGAGGGGGCGAGGCCATGGAGGGATTTGAAAACAAGGATGAGAATTTTGAAATGGAGGCGTTGCTTAATGACTACGGTTCCGATGCAACACCACCAGGCCCACTGTTCCTCGGCACTGCACGCTCCTGCACCCAATTGAGCTGGCCGAGCATCGTAATACGAGGCCCCGACACGCAAGGGCGCAGGAAGCCCTGGGAATGTCACGGGGCGGGAGGCTAGATTGCCCGACACCAGCAGTAACGGAAGAGATGCTGGCTGTGTATGTAGTATCACCAATGTCCCGTTTAAGCTGCACGGCCGTGCACCGCTCTGGAGCTCTCGTGCAGCTGGTTTTTCAATGGGGGAAAAAAATGCGCATGCGCAGTATTTTGAATAGGCCTTAAAGGGGCTGCTCACTGCCCTGCAGCCCCCCCCCAAAATAAAGGGAACATTGAGTACCACCAGGAGCTTTTTTCCCCAAATGGGTTATGGGTCAGCAACCCCTTCAATGCATTCACATTGCATAGAATTAAAGTGAAAAACAGAAACAGGCCATTCCGCCCAATGGGTCCGTGCCGGTGTTTATGTTCTACACCAGCCTCCTGCCACTCCTCTTCATTTAACCCTCTCAGCATATTCTATTCCTTTCTCCCCTCATGTACTTATCGAGCTTGCCCTCAACCTATGGTATTCGTCTCAACTATTGCTAGTGGTAACGAGTTATATATTCTAACCATTAAACCATTAAAATCGATGGACAAAAGGACCCCAAACCCACCCACTTCCGGTGTGAACAGAGATGGGGCGTGGGGACTGATGTTCTCGGGTCACATAAAATATCTTAAGGGCACTTCGTGCCTCCTATTTAACGTAACTTTTAGTTTTGACGCCTGTAGCCCGGGTAACCTGGTACCTGAAGGGCCGGATCCATCAGGTAACATAGAAACATAGACAAAGAAAATAGAAGCAGGAGTGGGCCATTCGGCCCTTCGAGCCTGCACCGCCATTCAATGAGTTCATGGCTGAACATGCAACTTCAGTACCCCATTCCTGCTTTCTCGCCATACCCCTTGATCCCCCTAGTAGTAAGGACTTCATCTAACTCCTTTTTGAATATATTTAGTGAATTGGCCTCAACAACTTTCTGTGGTAGAGAATTCCACAGGTTCACCACTCTCTGGGTGAAGAAGTTTCTCCTCATCTCGGTCCTAAATGGCTTACCCCTTATCCTTAGACTGTGACCCCTGGTTCTGGACTTCCCCAACATCGGGAACAATGTTCCTGCATCTAACATGTCTAAACCCGTCAGAATTTTAAACGTTTCTATGAGATCCCCTCTCATTCTTCTGAACTCCAGTGAATACAAGCCCAGTTGATCCAGTCTTTCTTGATATGTCAGTCCCGCCATCCCGGAAATCAGTCTGGTGAACCTTCGCTGCACTCCCTCAATAGCAATAATGTCCTTCCTCAAGTTAGGAGACCAAAACTGTACACAATACTCCAGGTGTGGCCTCACCAAGGCCCTGTACAACTGTAGCAACACCTCCCTGCCCCTGTACTCAAATCCCCTCGCTATGAAGGCCAACATGCCATTTGCTTTCTTCACCGCCTGCTGTACCTGCATGCCAACCTTCAATGACTGATGTACCATGACACCCCTTGCTAAGGGACACAACAACTAGAAAACCTAACAAATTAAATTAAAATTTGGTTGCCGGGGGTGATGATGCACTCCAGTCCCTCCGGTGCCCCCTCTCGTGGAAGGCCACGAGCGTACCGGTGGACACCGCGTGCTCCATCTCCAGGGACACCCTGGCTCGGATGTAACCGCAGAAGAGAGGCAGGCAGTCGGGCTGAATGACCCCCTTGATCACCCGCTGCCTGGACCGGCTGATGGCCCCCTTGGCCGTGCCCAGGAACAGTCCTACGAGGAGGCCTTCCGACCTGCCCGCTCCCCTCCGCACAGGGTGCTCAAAGATCAGGAGCGCGGGACTGAAGTGCAACCAGAATTTGAGGAGCAGCCCCTTCAAATATTGGAAGAGGGGCTGCAACCTCACACACTCAGTATAAAAACATGGAACACGGTCTCTTCCAGACCGCAGAAATTGCAGGCGGCCTGGGAGCCCGTGAACCGACTTAAAATGTTATTGCACGGCACTGCTCCGTGCACCACCCTCCAGGCCAAGTCCCCAATAAATAGAGGGAGGACTCCCGCGTAGAGTGCACTCCATTGGGGACCCCCGCCTCCTCCGGGCAAACCAGTGAGCATGTTCCCAGGTGCATACATTACAGCCTCCAAGGGCCTGTGTCTCCAGGAGTAGAGGCAGAAAATAGGAAGAAAAATAGACAAGGCAACATACGGTTAGCATACTCAATGAGATCTCATTTCTCAGTAGCATATGTGAATTGGGAGCAGTGTCTCTATAATTGCCACAATAGATTGTGAATAGCTGTCCCCTTCCTGCTGTGTCTGGCCACTTGGATTTACAGCTGCTTTATAAAGCACAGCTCATTACAAACCAGTTATATCATGATATTTTCATTACCGCAGCCACTCTGAGGTTTGCACTAGGGGACGGTTTTCTTCACAAGGAAGTCAGGAGCCCTGATTGCCTCTGCAAATGCCTTTTTTTCCGCTTTATTTCAGTCCAGTCCTTTTTTTCCCCGACATGCTCAACCTCGGCAGCTAGGAATAGGGTAACCTTGGCTGTTGAGAAATAAACGGAATCTTTTACGCAGCCTCATTCGACAAGCTACTGTTAGATTCCCCCTTTCCGTGCATTGATTTAAAAGACAATCTTCACCCTGTCCCTGTGGAAGACTTGGTGCTCTGCAGGAAAAAAAACTATTATATTTGGATCAACTCCATAACCGGCCCGTTCAAGCAAGGCACAACTTTAAGAGAAAGAAAGACTTGCATTTATATAGTGCCTTTCACCACCTCAGGACTTCCCAAAGCGCTTTGCAGCCAATGAAGTACTTTTTGAAGTGTAGTCACTGCTGTAATGTGGGAAACTCGGCAGCCAATTTGCACACAGCAAGCTCCCACAAACAGCAGTGTGACAATGACTAGATAATCTCTTTTGATTATGTTGGTTGAGGGATAAATATTGACCTGGACACTGGGGGGATAACTCCCCTCCTCTTCTTCAAAATAGTGCCATGGGATCTTTTATGTCCACCTGAGACAGCAGACGGGGCCTCGGTTTAACATCTCATTCGAAAGACGGCATCTCCGACAGTGTAGCACTCCCTCAGCACTGCACTGGGAGCATCAGCCTAGATTTTTGTGCTCAAGTGTCTGGAGTGGGGCTTGAACCCACAAAACCTTCTGACTCAGAGGCGATGTAACATTATGAGTCCTTCACTACAGCCACTTTGAGCTTAAGCTATGTTTTCAAACCGGTGTTTCAGCTATTTCTGTCATAACTACCCTCCGCTCCCTTCCCCCGTGGCAATTAAATTTAGCATCCAGTGCAATGTCATGGGGCATTAATTTAAGCCCATTGCCTGCCCCCTATGGATGTTCGCTGTTGGAGGCACATAGTAACACGTCTGGGTGACTCCCTTCAAACTGCCTAACAAGGGTGTAAAGTGGCAGACAGTTTGCAACCAAAAGGTTTATTCATGTGTCCACACAGCAACTTTAACCAGTATCCAATCAGTCCGCTAGTAGGCATGAATACATCGGGGGAGTTCCGATCTCCAATTGTGGGACCTCGGGGTCCGAAGTGTGGGCTCAGGTTCCTGATTAACGCGATTAATGGTTTCACAGCTTTGATTCCTAGAAGTTTATTGCTAACTTTACCTGGAGCAGACAGAAGTGCTGCGCGAAGTTCAAAAGGATCCAGGAACTTGGGACAATGTGACAAAAATGCGAATCGATCTTGATAGTCGCAAACCACCTGCTCTAGAATGGAGGAAGGAACATGTAGCTTCTTCCTATCAGCTGGATTCTGTAGTAAGGAAACACAGGACATTATTTGGAATAGTGCGCATAAGAAAAGCTGGAATGAGAAAAGGTCATTCAGCCCATAAAGCCCTTTCCCTCCACAGACTCCGCGGTCGATTTTCACTCTGAGCCAGTTTTGGTTGGGCGTGGGTCTAAGTTTCAGGCTTGCAGGGTGGTGGAATTTTAACCCCTGGGCTTCCTTTAAGTGCACCCATCCATTTGCCTCCCATTCTGGGTGAAAGGTGGGTGCAGAGCATCTGCTGGTTGGTGAAGATCGGGCAACCCTTGGCTGTTTGCCCTCTTGCAGGTAAGTGGCAAAGGGAATGGGGAGGGGGGGGGGAGGTTTCGGGAGGGTCTTGTAGGAGGTTAGGGAAGGGGAGGCCACCTCCTTTCTGTGAGGCCCAGAGGAGCACTCCTGCTCAATGGGCCAAATGACTTGTTTCTGTGCTGGACCGTGACATGATTGTACCAGCTAGTTCTGAAATCACAGTCTAACTTAGAGTTCAGTCATATTACCTGTGCCTCTCTGCTTTAAGACCCTCGCTCCTACCTGAGTCTTCACCAATGAAAGCATGCTCAGATCTGCGAGACCCTCTTATTACCCTACAATCAATTTGCTGCCTTACTCCATCGCCCATATGATCGGCTCCTGATGATTCAAAGCCATTTTAGCGTGAAAACGATTCAAGTTTTTCAATGATTTTGAATTGTGTAATGTAAAATCAAAACAACAACAACTTGTATTTATATAGCGCCTTTAACGTAGTGAAACATCCCAAGGCGCTTCACAGGAGAATTATGAGACAAAAAATTTGATACCGAACCACATAAGGAGAAAAAAGCTTGGTCAAAGAAGTAGGTTTTAAGGAGCGTCTTGAAGGAGAAAAGAGAGGTAGAAAGGTTTAGGGAGAGAATTCCAGGCAATTCCTGAGCTTGGGACCCAGGCAACAGAAGGCATGGCCACCAATTGTTGAGCGATTATAATCAGGGATGCTCTAGAGGGCAGAATTTGAGGAGCGCAGACATCTCGGAAGATGGGAGGGAGGTGGATTGTGGGGCTGGAGGAGCTTACAGAGATAGGGAGGGGCGAGGTCATGGAGAGATTTGAAAACAAGGATGAGAATTTTGAGATCGAGGCATTGCTTAACCGGAAGCCAATGTAGGTCAGCGAGCACAGGGGTAATAGGTGAGCGGGACTTGGTGCAAGTTAGGATACGGGGCAGCCGACTTCTTGTCGACCTCTAGTTTTCGTAGAGTAGAATGTGGTAGGCCAGTCAGGGGTGCATTGGAATAGTCAGGTCTAGAGGTAACAAAGGCACGATGAGAATTTCAGCAGTGGTTGAGCTGAGCCAAGGGGCGGAGACGGGCGATGTTACGGAACTGGAAACAGGCGGTCTTAGTTATGCCGCAGATATGTGATCAAAAGCTCACTTCAGTGTCAAATATGACACCAAGGTTGCGAACAGTCTGGTTCAGCGGGGTGATTTGTCAATTGTAAAAAATGTGATTGATTAGAGTTAGTTACAAATATGATCGGTGGGGCAGGAGCTGGAGAGACAGATCAAGGAATGAGATCAGTCGTTGCAACTGAAAGCTGTGGTCAAAATTAAGATTTGGCGGAATTGGCTTGGGAATCACTTTGCAGCACAGGCAGTAAGAAAGTGAGTAACACAAAGAATTAAAAGCAGGGCACCGAGGTTAGATGAGTTAGATTAGGGAGTAGTTAAAATGAGTAGCCTCTCCATTGATGTCCTTTCGAAGATAATTAAACAGTGATGTCGGCCTGTAAAATGCTCTTGCACATTTCTATCCTCCCAGCAATAAACGAACTGATTTGCATTTCATGCGAACAAATGCATCATTCCTCTTTCTGAGTAGCGGGATAATATTTGCTACCCTTTCTTCGTGTCTTTCAGATGAGATGTTAAACCGAGGCCCCGTCTGCTCCCTCAAGTGGACGTAAAAGATCCTACGGCACTATTTCGAAGAAGAGCAGGGGAGTTATCTCCGGTGTCATAGAAACATAGACATTTACAGCGCAGAAGGTGGCCATTCCGGCCCATCGTGTCCGCGCCGGCCGACAAAGAGCCACACGACCCTCGGTCAGCAGCCCTGAGGGTTATATATAAACCTATGAACAATGACCAATGGCGGAAAGGTAAAGAGCACCCAGTCCAACCAGTCTGCCCCACACAACTGCAACACCCCTTACACTGAAACATTCTACACTCCACCCCAACCGGAGCCATGGGATCTCCTGGGAGAGGAAAAAAAACAGCTAAAAAGGCCAATTTGGGGAAAATAATCTGGGAAAATTCCTCTCCAACTCATCCTGGCGATCAAAACTAGTCCAGGAGATCACCCTGGGCGTATTCGATTCCCTGCAGTACTTACAAAAGTGTGCTGGATAATATTTTCTCTCAATCAACATAAAAAAAAACAGATTATCTGGTCATTATCGCATTGCTGTTTGTGGGATCTTGCTGTGCGCAAATTGGCTGCTGCGTTTCCCACATTACAACAATGACTACACTCCAAAAGTAGTTCATTGGCTGTAAAGCGCTTTGAGACGTCCGGTGGTCATGAAAGGTGCAAGTCTTTCTGCCTTTCTGAGCCACATAAGGAGATATTGGGGAAGAGGATCAAAAGCTTGGTCAGAGAGGAGCGACTTAATAGGAGGGAGAGCTACAGAGGTGGAGAGGTTAAAGGAGATAATTCCAGATCTTAGGGCCTCGGCAGCAGAAGGCTCGGCCGCTAATGGTGGGCCGAAGAAAATTGGGGCTGTACAAGAGGCTGGAGTTGGAGGAGCGCAGAGATCTCGGAGGGTTGTGGGGCTGGAGGAGATTACAGAGATAGGGAGGGGAGAGTCCATGGAGGGGTTTGAAAACAAAGATGAGAATTTTGAAAGCGAGGCACTGTTGGACCGGGAGCCAATTTTAGCGAGCACAGGAGTGATGGGTGAATGAGATGAATAATTTAAGATGTCTGGATGGAAAAATTGTATGTGGGGGGGTGACAGGGAGGGGGGTGGGGGATGGGGGGAGGGGGCTGGTGGGGGGGGGATGCAGGTCAAGAGAATGAAATGGGCGATGGCTCTGGCATCGATGGTGGAACAGCGGAGGGTGGGACAATGCATAGTAATCCAGAATTGGAAGAATGGAGTGTGCAAATAGGTCATAAGAACATAAGAACATAAGAAATAGGAGCAGGAGTAGGCCATTCGGCCCCTCGAGCCTGCTCCGCCATTTAATACGATCATGGCTGATCCGATCATGGACTCAGGTCCACTTTCCTGCCCGCTCCCCATAACCTCTTCTTCCCTTATCGGTTAAAGAACTGCCCTATCTTTGTCTTAACTTTATTCAATCTCCCAGCTTCCACTGAGGCAGCGAATTCCACAGATTTACTGAGAGAAGAAATTCCTCCTCATCTCAGTTTTAAATGGGCGGCCCCTTATTCTAAGATTATGCCCCCCAGTTCTAGTAGGGTTGGCGGTAGTCATAGGGTCAGTGGAGGTTTCAGAGGCAAGGGACAAGGAGACAGGTACACCTGGCATATTTTATTTGCGAACTGGTGTCATTTGTGACTCGGTATCATAACTCTCACATTCCCAACTCGCAATACATGCTTCCGGCCACGTAAAGTTCTGTCCGGAACCGCGAAGGATGATGTTTATGCTTTGGTTTTTATGGCTTACTACTGCACTCCCTAACTGAGCCCCGTGCTCAGGATCATTACTCTGATTCTCATTTTTAGCTTCTCCATTTGCGGTGTGTCTGTAATGTATCATGTTGCTGTGCAGTGTGTGTGCTTTCGTACGGTTATCAATCACAATAAAAGCCTGATCTTAGCAAAAAGAATCTCGATGCAGGTGAACTATTTCTCAGTAAAAATCAACCTTCTTTGCAAAGATTTCAAATAAATCATGGAAAGAAATGACAAGGAGCAGCCTGCGCTCGGCGGTATGACAGGCAACGCAGCTAAGACACATGACCCGCGTGGCAACGAAAGAAAGAGTTGCATTTATATAGAATGCCTTTCAGATCCGCTTGGCAGCTAATAATTACTTTCGAAGCGCAGTCACCTGGGCAAACTCAGCCGTCGATTTGCGCACAGCAAGGTCCCACAAACGAGCGATCAGTTCCTTCTGCTTTAGGCGGATGTCAGCTGAGGGATGAATTTTGGCCAGGACACTTGGGAGAACTCCCTGCAGATTAATTGTTATACGTCCACCCGGTCAAGCTGACCGGGCCTGGGTGTAATGTAAATGGAAGGCAAATCCTGAAAACATAAAATGAAAAAAATGCAGGGAAATTCTCAGCGGGGTCAGTCAGCATCTGTGGAGGGAACAGACGAGCAAATGTTTTTGGTGTGGACGCTTTAGGAGAACTCAAGTTCTTGCGACGGGGGCCCACGTACCTGAAACTTGCCTTTTCTCTCCACAGACTAAAAGAGAAAGGCTTGGATTTATATAGCGCCTTTCACAACCACTGGACATCTCAAAATATCGGCCAGGACACCGGGGATAACTCCCCTGCTCGTCTTCGAAATAGTGCCGTGGGATCTTTTATGTCCACTGAGAGAGCAGACGGGGCCTCGGTTTAACATCTCATCCGATGGTGCGGTGCTCCTTCAGTACTACACTGAAGTTTTTCAGCCTAGATTTCTTTGTGCTCAAGTCCCTGGGGTGGGACTTGAACCCACAACCTTCCGACTCAGAGATGAGTGTGCTACCCACTGAGCCACAGCTGACACTTGACTGATCTGCGAGTGTTTCCAGCATTTTCTGTTTTTGTCCCTTGGTTTGGTATCTCATCTGACAGATGGCACCTCCAACAACGCAGCACTCCCTCTGTACTGCACCATGTAGCAACCTGGATTATTTGTTCTGGAGTGGAGCTTGAACCCCCAACCTTCTGACTCAAATGTCAGATTATTAGCGCTGAGTAAAGCTCACACTAGTTCTCAAATAAGATATGTCAGATGTACCTGTCTTCTTGTTCCTTGCCTCTGAAACCTCTCCCAACCCTATGGCCCGTTTGCACTCACAATTCTGGTCTACTGCATGCTTTCTCTTCCACCCCTGGTCCACCATCTGTGCCAGAGCACTACATCTCATTCCTCCTAAAAGCCCTCCTTAAAACATACGTCTTTGATCACTGTCATGTATTTGCTTCATGGGTTCTTTGCTTAAGAATTCATAGTAACAACACATTGCTATTAAGAACTAGTTGGTTTATTAGCAAAAGGTTAAACTATCACACTACACATTACCAGTTCAACCACCAGGCTCACAACCACCTGCCCCATCGTGGATCCCCTGAACCCAACTGACTGGGGTTTTATTGAGTCTTGTAAACATCACGTGACTGGTTAAGCCACTCCCAACTCAACAGCTCTACAACTATTTGAGTAGAAACTTTAAATCAAGTGCCCCCTTGTTAAAGGGATACTAAAACCAGCAAATTAAACTTTAAACTTTAAACAATCTAATTAAAATCTGGTTACCGGTGGTGACGATACACCCCAGTCCCTCCCATGCCACCTCTCGTGGAAGGCCGCGAGCGTACCGGTAGATCAACAGCTCTACAACTATTTTGTTGTAATCAGAAAATCAAGTGCCCCCTGATTAAAGGTGAGGCACACTCCAAAACACTTTTCAAGTGCCCCCTTGATTTTTCTTTTTAGGTCACTGAAACACAAATTATACAAGTGCCCCCTGGCTAAATGGGGGGGGGGGTTACTAAAACTGGCAAATTAATCAAATTAACATTTCGACATGAAAACAAATTAAAATTTGGTTGCTGGGGGTGATGATGCACTCCAGTCCCTCCGGTGCCCTACTCTTGCGGAAGCCGCGAGCGTACCGGTGGATCAACAGCTCTACAACTCTTTTGGAAGACAAAATCAAGCAGTTAAATGAAGTGCCCCCCCCCCCCCGGATCTGGGGGACACTCCAAACACTTTTCACGTGCCCTTTTTTTTTCTGTTTTTTTTTTTGTTTTTTTGGTGATATTTTTTTGGGGGGGCAGTAAAACCATAAATTTTACAAGTGCCTCCTATAAAAGGGGAGGGGAGACACTAAAACCGGCAATAAAAACAAATTAAACTTTAAAACATATAAAATCAAATTAAAATTTGGTTGCCGGGGGTGATGATGCACTCCAGTCTCTCCGGTGCCCTACTCTTGCGGAAGGCCGCGAGCGTACAAACCTGTGAGCATACACACAGGTGCATACATTACATTCACCTCCCGCAAAACCTCTCCCAATTCCTGCTTGGGTTCAACCTCCACCTGTGTCGCACCATGGGACATTCACTATATTAAGGAAGTTGTTGTTATTGGATCACAGGCTGTGATGGAACAGAAATGGAACTTGATGTTACAGCTTGGGTCCTCTCTTCATCCATTTGAAGGTTACTGTTTATGAGGAAGATCCTGATATGTTCGAATTTTTTTTCTCCAAATTTCTTCCCCACCCTCGAAAGTGTGACGAATAGCAAGGCACGGCAGCCCCCCTGTACCCCAGCAAGTGCCCACTCTTCATGCCTAGAAATTGGGTGTGGGCAAACTGCTTGATCATGGGTACAACAGAGCTAAGCCCAACACTGTCCTCAACGTTCACACAATGGAAGTTGTTTTGACGTTGGGTGATGGGGTTAAGCGGGCAATCGGACCAGCTGCCCATCTCTCCTGATTTTCCTTTCCATTGACTTCGGGAATCAGGAGAGAAGTGTAAGGGGAGGCTGATCCGTTATCGCCCATTATACACTATCAGCCAAAGTCAAAATGACCCCTAATCCATCCTACAACAAAGGTGATCAGGAAAATATATGCTCGAACAGCTGTGGCTCAGTGGGCAGCACACTCGCCTCTGAGTCATAAGGTTGTGGGTTTAAATCCCACTCCAGATACTTGCGCACAAAAATCTCAGCTGATGCTCCAGTGCAGTGCTGAGGGAGTGCTGCACTGTCGGAAGTGCCGCCTTTCGGATGAGACGTTAAACTGAGGTCCCGTCTGCCCTCTCAGGTGGAAGTAAAAGATCTCATGGCACTATTTCGAAGAAAAGCAGGTGAGTTATCCCCAGTGTCCTGGCCAATATTCATCCTTTAATCAACATCACTAAAACAGATTATCTGGTCGTTATCACATCGCTGTTTGTGGGAGCTTGCTGTGTGCAAATTGGCTGCCGCTTACAACAGTGACTACACTCCAAAAGTACTTTTTTGGCTGTAAAGCGCTTTGGTCCTGAGGTAGTGAATAGGCGCTATATAAACGCAAGCCTTTCTTTTTTTCTCCTCTTAGTCCAGGAATACAAAGGCCAATTATGGTGCCTGCAGCTCCACCCCAGCACAGACTGGGGACCAATCCATTGACCTCTTTATGGACTCGTTCAACAACAGGTGGTGGATTAAGCCATTGAGTGAGCAGACCAGAGGTCTTGGCCTTAATCTACCATCCACGTTGGAGAAGGAAAGAAGCTCTGCGTGACTTTTGATATAAAAAAAAAACTACTTTTCCAATGTTATTTTCAAATTCAGAAACCTTGTGTCTCTTTAAATTACAGTAAGGCACTGGGTAAACCATCACTTGCCCCAAGAATGTTCTACTTTCTTTTGAGTTATCACTGGAGCACAGCCAGAATACATTCCTATTTGTGGTTGTGGTCTGATTTATTGGATGGATCAGGACTGTCCATTTAACTCTACAGGAAGAAGTCAGTCTTGACCATCGACATTTTGTATACTTAAAATATTTTGAGAAGTTCAACGTTGTCACGACTTGTTAATTAAATATTTTAAAATAAAAGTATCTGGTCAGTCACAGTAAAGTAGGTTCAATCAATCAGCCATTTATTTCGTGAATGGCTCAGGTTGTCGACGCGGTTTGAATTGCAATAAAACTCAGCAAGGGCCAAAATTCAATCTCTGGCACATGCTGAGTTTCCCGATCTAAGCAGAGATGTTACAACTACAGAGAAAAACTGTTCCCTACTGGCGAGTGGGTCAATAACCAGAGGTTTAAAGTCATTGACAAAAGATCTCAAAGGGAGATGAGCAGAAATGTTTTCGCTCGGAGAGCTGTCGGAATGTAGAATGCTCGACCTGAAATAATTCCATCAATAATTTTAAAAGGGAGTCATACAGGTACGCGAGGATGAGGAACGGAGGGAATCAGGGGATAGGACAGGAAAGTGGAACTGATGCAGAAGTTCAGCCATGATCTTATTGGATGGCGGAGCAGGCTCGAGGGGCCGAATGGCCGACTCCTGCTCCTATTTCTTGTGCTCTAACGGGTGCAAAGCGCAGGGTGTGGGACTAAGCACGAGTGCTCTTTCAAAGAGCCAGCACAGGCACGATGGGCCGAATGGCCTCTTGCTGCGCTGTAAGTTTCTATGGGGCCGATTTCCATCACCTCACCACCCGCCCCCGCCGAGTGCCGCCCACTCCCGCCGAGATACCTCCTGAAGATCTGCCCAGTGCTACTTTCGGGGTGGCCTGCGGCGGGCGGGAGGCGCGAGCCGCCGGGAAGCGCCCCGCTGACGTCCCAACTGAGCTCCCGCCCGCCGAGCTCCCAGATTCCTGCCGGCGGGAGTCGGCGGGACTCGGCGGCAGAACGGGGGGGCGGGGCCGCTGGCTGGAGGCGGGTCTGTCCCCGACGGTGAGTCTGAAGAGCCTGAAAAAAAAGGTAAGTGGACATTTTAATACTTTTTTTCAACAGCGACCTACCTGGATGGGGTCCCCTGAAGATCTTTGGATACTTTTAACATTTTTTGCTGCCGTTTTTTTTTTTTTTTCGGGTCTTTGACCCTCCGTGGGCCCCCCCCCCCCGACTCCATCCTCAGCGGCACTTGGGGCGGCAAGCGCCTCCTCCGCCGGGAATGAGACCGCCTGCCCGCTGCCGCCCAGATTGGTGGCGTACGTCGTCCATTTGCCGCCCGCCGACCTTCGAGGGACCTCGGCGATGAATATCCCGCCCAAAGTACCGTCCGGTACCTCGGCAGCCATTGGCGGCACCTTGGGTGGCACTTGTGCGGCCGGTGGCCTTGGTGAAAATCGGCCTCTATGATTCTGTGACTGGCTCTAATGCCACAGGACCAGTCGGGCGAGTTGGACAGACAGCAACCGCGAAACCACATTGCATCACCGAGTCAACGGTTGCCGGAAAAGACGGGGGGGGGAGGGGGGAGGGGGCAGGGGGAGACAGTTGGAGGGTGAAAACTAGAATGGCGCTGCAGATCTTGCCTCAGGATTAGATTCGTGATTAAAAGAAGGTAGCAGAAACATGTTGAAGTTCTGAGTTGAAAGTCAAATATGTTTCAACCCTACAGCTTCAAATCTCTATGAAAACAGTAGTTGTATAAACAGGAAACCAATATTGTACACATTCCATATGACATGTTGTTACAAATAGCCCATAATTCGTTTGCCAGAATTTTGTTCAATTATAAACTCTATCACGAAAAAAAAACCCCCAACAATATAACTTGAATATTGATTCCTTTTTGCAGCAGAGAAGGGTTTGCACTTTGTTGCACTGCAAGGCCTGGTAATTTGTTTAAGAAAAATGTGGCTTTGGATGGTTAAGTTCCTTAGTCACTGGAGGCTTAGGACAGCTGTGTGATCACAACAGATAAATTACAACACACACACAGCTAAAAAGCAATTCTGCTTCTTGACTGGGGCGTATTGCAAGCTATCTCTTCAAGGTCATTGAGCTGGCCATCAAGGTCATCAAGAGCTGTCTCTTTAATTGGTTAAGGAAGATCTTCGTGGCACAATGTAATAACCACTCTGGGATTCAAACTAGGTTCAAATACTCCCCAGAGAGATGAGGCGAGTATCTCTTCTCTCTGATTTTGGAGGACAGCATAAAAGACTGGCATTTTTTTTATAGCGCTGTTCACGACCACCAGATATCACAAAGCGCTTTACAGCCAATGAAGTACTTTTGGAGTGTAGTCACTGTGGCAAACACGGCAAAAAAACTTGCGCACAGCAAGCTCCCACAAACAGCAACGTGATAATGACCAGATAATCTGTTTTTGTTATGTTGATTGAGGGATAAATATTGAGCAGGAAGGGTGGTAGAGGCAGAAACCCTCATCACATTTAAAAATTGTTTGGATATGCACTTGAAGTGCTGTAACCTACAGGCCTACGGACCAAGAGTTGGAAAGTGGGATAGGCTGGATAGCTCTTTGTCAGCCGGCATGGACATGATGGGCCGAAATGGCCTCATTCAGTAGTGTAAATGTATTTATTTCAATGAACTTGTTGGACGTTTACGACAATCCAACAGCTTCATGGTCACTTTTACTGATACCAGGATTTTTTATTTTGAGATTTTGTGAAACTGAATTCAAATTCTCTAACAGCCATGGTGGGATTTGAACCATGTCCTCTGGATTATTCATCCAGGTCACTGGATTACTAGTATGGTAATGATACAGTTTATGTCGCAGCAGAGTACGGGAAGGGCGGAGATGAGAGATATTCGATAGGATAAAAATAGATAGAAAGACGGAGTTTTAAAATGTATTCCTTCATGGAATGTGGGCATCGCTGGCAAGGCCAGCATTTATTGCCCATTCCTAATTGCCCCTTGAGAAGGTGGTGGTGAGCCGCCTTCTTGAACAACTGCAGTCCGTGTGGTGAAGGTGCTCCCACAGTGCTGACTTTATCGTAACAGTTTGGTACAAATGAGTGGCTACTTGCTGTGGGTCTGGAGTCATATATAGGCCAGACTGGGGTAAGGACAGCAGATTACCTTCCCTAAAGGGAATTGTTGAACCAGTTGGATTTTTCCTGACAGTCCGATAGTTTTACAGTCACCATTGCTGATACTAGCCTTTTAATTCAAAATTTATTTAATTGAGTGAATTTAAATTCCCCAGCTGCCGTGGTGGGATTTGAACTCATGTCTTTAGATTACTAGTCCAGTAACATAACCACTAAGAACATAAGAAATAGGAGCAGAAGTAGGCCATTTGGCCACTCGAGCCTGCTCCGCCATTCAATAAGATCATGGCTGATCTGATCATGGACTCAGCTCCACTTCCCCGCCCGCTCCCCATAACCCTTTACTCCCTTATTGCTCAACAATCTGTCTTTCTCCGCCTTAAATATATTCAATGACTCAGCCTCCACAGCTCTCTGGGGCATTTACAACCCCTTGAGAGAAAACATTTCTCCTCATCTCAGTTTTAAATGGGCGGCCCCTTCTGAGATTATGTCCCCTAGTTTTAGTTTCCCCTATGAGTGGAAATATCCTCTCTGCATCCACTTTGTCAAGTCCCCTCGTTATCTTATAAGTTTCAATAAGATCACCTCTCATTCTTCTGAACTCCAATGAGTATAGGCCCAACCTACTCAACCTATCCTCATAAGTCAACCCCCTCATTTCTGGAATCAACCTAGTGAACCTTCTCTGAACAGCCTCCAATGCAAGTATATCCCTCCTTAAATGCGGTGACCAAAACTGTACGCAGTACTCCAGGTGTGGCCTCACCAATACCCTGTACAGTTGTAGCAGGACCTCTCTGCTTTTATACTCTATCCCCCTTGCAATAATTGTTACCGTACCCTGGGACAGCAACTAGGTTAGCGTCGCACAAACTTAACAAGTCACCTGGTCCAGATGGGATGCATCATAGGTTGCTGAGGGAACCTAGTGTGGAGATAGCAAAACAATCTTTCAATCGTCCTTGGATATGGGAGTGGTACCAGAGGACTGGCAAATGCTATACCTCTGTTCAAAAAAAGAAGAGAGGGATAAACCTGTAACTACAGGTCAATCAGTCTAACGTCAGTGATGGGCAATCTGTCAGAGACTATTGTCAAGGACAAAATTAATTCTTACTTGGAAAAGCATGGGTAATAAGGGACAGCCAGTACATATTTGTTAAATGGCAAATCGTGTCTGACTAAACTGATTGCGTTCTTTGATAAAGTAATAGAGAGGATTGATGAAGGAGTGCAGCAGATGTATATCATCATCATCATCATCATAGGCAGTCCCTCGGGATCGTGGAAGGCTTGCTTCCACTCCTGAAGTGAGTTCTTTGGTGGCTGAACAGTCCAATATGAGAGCCACAGTTCCTGTCACAGGTGGGACAGATAGTCGTTGAGGGAAGGGGTGGGTGGGACTGGTTTGCCGCACGCTCTTTCTGCTGCCCGCGCTTGATTTCTGCATGCTCTCGGTGTTGAGACTCGAGATGCTCAGCGCCCTCCCGGATGCACTGAGGGTGGTCTTGGGCCGGGGACTCCCAGATGTCAGTGGGGATGTCGCACTTTATCAGGGAGGCTTTGAGGGTGTCCTTGTAGCGTTTCCGCCTCCCACCTGGGGCTCGTTTGCTGTGAAGGAGCTCCAAGTAGAGCACTTGCTTTGGGAGTCCCGTGTCTGGCATGTGGATTATGTGGCCTGCCCAGCGGAGCTGATCGATGTATGGACTTTCTGAAGGCTTTTGATAAAGTACCCCACAAGAGACATTCTTTGACTGGAGAGAAGTAAGAAGCGAGCTCCCCCCAAGGAACGGAATTAGGACCATTGTTTTTCTTGCTGCATATAAATTACCTGGACTTGAGTAGAGGGTGTACAATTTGGAAATTTGCTGATGAAACAAAAATTGGCAATGTAGCAAATAGTGAAGAGGATTGTTGCAGATTTCAGGAGGACGTAGACAGACTGGTGAAAGGGGCAGACACATGGCAGATGCAATTTAATGCATATGAGTGTGAAGTGACACATTTAGCAGAGGGACCTGGGGGTGCATATTCGCAAATCATTGAAGGTGCCAGGGCAAGATGATAAGGCGGTTAAGAAATCGTATTGGTTACTTGGCTTTTTAAATCGCGGCACTGAATGCAAACTCAAGGATGTCATGCTAAACCTTTACAAATCACTGTTAGGCCTCAGCTGGAGTATTGTATACAATTGTGAGCAACACACTTTAGGAAGGACGTCAAGGTATTGGAGAGGGTGCAGAGGATGTTGTAATGTATTTGCTTCATGGGTTCTTTGCTTAAGAATTCATAGCTACACATTGCTATTAACAACTAGTTGGTTTATTAACAAAGCTTTAACAATCACACGACCCATTACCAGTTCATCCATTAAGCTCACCTAGACCCAACTGGCTGGGGTTTTATTGAGTCTTGTGAACATCACGTGACTGGCTAAGCCACTCACATTGCGACAGCTCTACAAACCTGTGAGCATACTCACTGGTGCATACATTACATCCACTCCCCCCCTCCCTCCTGCTCCCTCCTGTAGCACAGACATTTCCTGCTCTTAATGACTCTGTTCCAGCCTGAGTCGCTGAGGGAGCTGGAAAAATAGCTTTGCAAATCGCTCGCAAATTGCTGCTAAGAAGCGTCTGAGCTGCATCGTTTTGAGAAAATTGAGGCTATTATCTTTTTGCAGGCCCTGCTGATGAGGCCACAACCTCTGTGTTGTTTGAGATTTCTGGAGGAGCATTGAATTGTGCATCGCATCGCAGTCGTGCCCATTTTGAGGATGCACAGCAGGGTTGCCAACCCTCCAGGGCTATCCTGGAGTCTCCAGGAATTAAAGGCTGACCTCCAGGACAACCGCCACCAGCAACCCCGGGAGAAACATCCTCGGGGCGTGAGAAATAATTGGGGATGAAATTGCCCTAGCTCCCTGACCGTAGTCGGTAGCGTTTTGAGGCCGGGACTTTTATCGCTGGGACCAGAAGTCGCGCCCCCCCCCAACACGGAATTGGGCTCACCGCCCCTCAAAGGAAGCGGGGCGCTTGTCTCCGGCACTCTGCTTCCTTTGGGGTGGTCCCGCGGGGCACTACTACAGCACTGAGTCACCCGTCACTTTAATTCTCCACTCCACTCCCACTCCGACCTCGGCCTCCGACACTATTCCAAATATACTCAATCAACAGCACCTCATCTTTCGTTGAGGCCCTTTACAGCCTTCCGGACTCAACATCAAGTTCAACAATTTCAGGCCATAACCTCTGTCCCCATTTTTTCACATACCAGCTGTTGCTGATTCTGCCATTCCCCATTTACACCTCCCCTAGACCCATCTTTTGTTTCTTTACCTGACCCGTTACCATCTCCCTTTACCTCGCACCATCATCCCTTTTGTCATTTAATCTCTGCTGCCTTCCACCCGATCACGGACCTTCCCCTTTTGTTCTTTCCTCCCCTCCCCCGCCACCCCACCGGCCCTTGATAAAGTGCGACATCCCCACCGACACCTGGTAGTCCCTGGCCAAAGACCGCCCTAAGTGGAGGAAGTGCATCCGGGAGGGCGCTGAGCACCTCGAGTCTCGTCGCCGAGAGCACGCAGAAACCAGGCGCAGGCAGCGGAAGGAGAGTGGGGCAAACCAGACTCCCCACCCACCCTTTCCCTCAACCTGATACACTCATAATAAAGGGTGAAACTGAGTACTGTGAACGATGAGCAAGTGTGACCTTAGCTCCTTTAATAAGACTCCAGAGTGCAGGTGCCTCGTGGGTAGCCTGCTTATATACAGTGCATCACTTGGGGCTCCAACGGGTAGGCCCTCTGGTGGTAGTGTGATACAGGTTACAAGGGGTTAAATACATAACACAACCACTGTGACAGAGACTGTAATTCCCATATTGGACTGTACAGTTAACTAAGAACTCATTTTTAGAATGGAAGCAAGTCTTCCTCGATTTCGAGGGACTGTCTATGACTATGATCACCTCCCCCCGCCCCCACACCACCACCTTCCCTGACCCTGTACTCACTTAAAACCTGCAATATCTCTTAACTTTTTTCCAGTTCTGGCAAAATGTCACCGACCTGAAACGTTAACTCTGTTTCCTCGCACTGCCCATGCTGCCTGACCCACTGGGCGTTTTCAGCATTTTATGTTTTCATTTCAAATTTCCAGCAGCTGCAGTATTTTGCTTTTGACCAATGACGGGAGTGTTGGGGGTGGGGGCAGGGGGGGCGGGGGGGCGGGAGGGGAGGTCTGGTTGGACGTCATGCGACAGACCCTCCAGGAAGATGTCCAACCAGGGTTGGTGACACTAATGCACGGTGCTCCAGCACCGAGAGAGCTCAGGGGTGATGACGAGTCACGTTGACAGATTACTTCTCCAGACCCAAAACCCCTGCAGAAGCCTGACATCTCGGGGACAGTCGGGGGCGGGGGGGGGGAACACAAGCTATAATTCAATTTCCAATCTGTTCTCTGCACCGGTCAGCAGGAGACCGCAAAGAAATATTAAAATAAAGTCGGACTTTATTGATTCCATTCTCTGGCCTATTTTACGGTCATATTTTACTGCTCCTGACTATAAATATTAATCAGGCTCATTGTTAAATGCAGACGGAGAATCTGCTACAGCTCCTCGAGACCCATCTTTTGTTTATTTACTGCTCACATTACCACTGCCTTTTGCCTTGCACCACCATTCCCTTTATCATTACCACACTCCTGGCCTCCAGTCGATCACAGGACCTTCCCTTTTATTCTTTCCTCCCCCCCTCCGACCCACCTTTCCCTGACTCTTGAATTACTTAAAAACTGTTAACATCTCTATCTTTTTGCCAGTTCTGATGAGACGGAAACTCTGTGTTTCTCGTTCCATAGATGCTGCCTGAAATGCTGGGTTCTTCCCGGGCCTGACACTGCCCCTCTGAAAAAGGTTCGCTGCTGCCCCGTTACCGCCCCAAGCAAGAAGCAAGTCTTCCTACATTCCGAGGGACTGCCTATGATGGTGATGACTGCCCCACACATTTGTTTTGCTCCAAGACCCCAATTCCGCGCGATTTAGCAGCCCCTTCTCACCGGGCGTCAAATTTTCTTTTACTACAACAACAACATGAATTTACATAGCGCCTTTAACGTAGTGAAACGTCCCAAGGTGCTTCACAGGGAGCATTATGAGATGAACAAATTTGACATCGAGCCGCACAAGGAGAAATTGGCAACAGAAGACACGGCCACCGATGGTTGAGCGATTATAATCAGGGATGTTCAAGAGGGAAGAATCAGAGGAGCGCAGACATCTCGGGGCGCGGGAGTGGGGGGGGGGGGGGGGTCTTGTGGGGCTGGAGGAGATTACAGAGATAGGGAGGGGCAAGGCCATAGAGGGATTTAAAGATTCAAATTATGCACCCAAAACCAGGCATGGAGCAATTTCGCGCCCCCCCCCCCACCCCCACCCAGTCCCACCGCTCTGTATTTTGTTTTTATTTAGTAGCAATGATCTTGTTCATTGAAACGTGCAAGATTCTGAGAGGGCTTGACAGGGTAGATGCTGAGAGGGTTTACCCTGGCTGGAGGGTCAAGAACTCGGAGTCAAAGTCTCAGAATAAGGGATCGGCCATTTAGGACTGCGAGGAGGAGAAATTTCTTCATTCAAAGGGTTGTGTGAGCTTTGGAATTTTCAAATGGATGCTCTCGTTGTGTACATTCAAGACTGAGATCGATAGATTTTGGGGCACTAAGGGAATCAAGGGATATGGGAATCATAGTAAAATGTCCCAGGGGAGAGTTATAGAAAAATATTTGACATCAAGTCAAATGAGGAAATATTAGGTCAGACGAGATGCAGGTTTTAGGGAGCATCTTAAAGAAAGATAGGTAACGAGGCAGAGAGGTTGAAAGAGAGAATTCCAGAGCTTCTGGCCTTGGCAGCTGAAGGCATAGCTGCCAATGGTGGTGCATTAAAATCGGGGATGCTCACGAGACCAGAATCACAACAACTCACTGTGTAAGAGTAGGGTGAGTTCGGGCAAGTGGGGGTGGCAGGTGCTGTTTTGTCTTGTTTTTCCAACCAGTGCTGACAGTAGAGCAGCTGATAAGGAGTGCGAGAGTAGGAGACGGAGGCCCAGAGACCAGCCCAACCAGTTTCAGACAAAGATAGAGGGGTGCGAAATCGAGAGGTGACGTCACAGCCAAGTAGGTAAGTGGTTGGATGTTCGACTGGTAAGTATAACTCTCTTTTAGACTGACTTTTAGATTGGTTTAATTGGCAGCGAACTACTAAGTAGCAGTTTGGTGTTTAAGTAAATTTTAGTAAGTAAATTAATTTAAGGGTTAAGTCATGGCAGTAGAGCTCGGACCCGTGTCATGCTCCTCCTGTGCTATGTGGGAAGTCAGTGACGCTTCCAGTGTCCCTGGCTATTATGTGTGCGGGAAGTGTGTCCAGCTGCAGCTCCTGACAGACCGCATGACGGCACTGGAGCTGCGGATGGACTCACTCTGGAGCATGCGCGATGCTGAGAATGTTGTGGATAGCACATTTAGTGAGTTGGTCACACCGCAGGTAAGGGTTAGGACACATAGTGAATGGGTGACCAAGAGACAAGGCAAGAGCAGGAAGGTAGTGCAGGAGTCCCCTGCGGTCATCTCCCTCCAACACAGATATACCATTTTTGATACTGTTGGGGAAGATGACTTACCAGGGGAAGGCACCAGCAGCCAGGTTCACGGCACCGTGAGTGGCTCTGCTGCACAGAAGGGTGGGAAAAAGAATGGGAGAACTATAGTGATAGGAGACTCTATTGTAAGGGGAATAGATAGGAGTTTCTGCGGCCGCAACCGAGACTCCAGGATGGTATGTTGCCTCCCTGATGTCTTGGAGCGGCTGCAGAGCATTCTGGAGAGTGAGGGTGAACAGCCAGTTGTCGTGGTACATGTAGGTACCAACGATATAGGTAAGATGTGGGAAGAGGTCCTACAAGCTGAATTTAGGGAGCTAGGAGTTAAATTAAAAAGTAGTACCTCAAAGGTAGTAATCTCTGGATTGCTACCAGTGCCACATGCTAATCAGAGTAGAGGGAGCAGGATAGTTAGAATAAATACGTGTCTAGAGCAGTGGTGCAAGAGGGAGGGATTCAAATTCCTGGGACATTGGAACCAGTTCTGGGGAAAGTGGGACCTGTACAAAAGGGACGGTCTGCACTTGGGCAGGACTGGAACTGATGTCCTATGGGTAACATTTGCTAATGCAGTTCTGGAGTGTTTAAACTAATATGACAGGGGGATGGGAACCTATGCAGCGAGACAGGGTGAAGTAATATGGAGTCAGAAACAGATGGTAGAAAGGTAAAAAGCAATAGTGGAAGGCCGAGTAAACAAAGGCAAGAAACAAAAAGGGCCACACTACATCACAATTCTAAAAGGACAAAGGGTGTTAAAAAAACAAGCTTGAAGGCTTTGTGTCTTAATGCAAGGAGTATCCGTAATAAGGTGGATGAATTAACTGTGCAAATAGATGTTAACGGATATGATATGATTGGGATTACAGAGACGTGGCTCCAGGATGATCAGGGCTGGGAACTCAACATCCAGGGGTATTCAACATTCAGGAAGGATAGAATAAAAGGAAAAGGAGATGGGGTAGCATTGCTGGTTAAAGAGGCGATTAATGCAATAGTTAGGAAGGACATTAGCTTGGATGATGTGGAATCTATATGGGTAGAGCTGCAGAACACTAAAGGGAAAAAAACGTTAGTGGGAGTTGTGTACAGACCTCCAAACAGTAGTAGTGATGTTGGGGAGGGCATCAAACAGGAAATTAGGGGTGCATGCATAAAGGTGCAGCAGTTATCATGGGTGACTTTAATATGCATACAAATTGGGCTAACCAAACTGGAAGCAATATGGTGGAGGAGGATTTCCTGGAGTGCATAAGGGATGGTTTTCTAGACCAATATGTCGAGGAACCAACCAGGGGGGAGGCCATCTTAGACTGGGTGTTGTGTAATGAGAGAGGATTAATTAGCAATCTCGTGTGAGGCCCCTTGGGAAAGAGTGATCATAATATGGTGGAATTCTACATTAGGATGGAGAATGAAACAGTTAATTCAGAGACCATGGTCCAGAACTTAAAGAAGGGTAACTTTGAAGGTATGAGGCATGAATTAGCTAGGCTAGATTGGCGAATGATACTTAAGGGGTTGACAGTGGATGGGCAATGGCAGACATTTAGAGACCGCATGGATAAACTACAACAATTGTACATCCCTGTCTTGCGTAAAAATAAAAAAGGGAAGGTGGCTCAACCGTGGCTATCAAGGGAAATCAGGGATAGTATTAAAGCCAAGGAAGTGGCATACAAATTGGCCAGAAACAGCAGTGAACCCGGGGACTGGGAGAAATTTAGAACTCAACAGAGGAGGACAAAGGGTTTGATTCGGGCAGGGAAAATAGAGTACGAGAGGAAGCTTGCAGGGAACATTAAGACGGACTGCAAAAGTTTCTATAGATTTGTAAAGAGAAAAAGGTTAGTAAAGACAAACATAGGTCCTCTGCAGTCAGAATCAGGGGAAGTCATAACGGGGAACAAAGAAATGGCAGACCAATTGAACAAGTACTTTGGTTCGGTATTCACTAAGGAGGACACAAACAACCTTCCGGATATAAAAGGGGTCAGAGGCGCTAGTGAGAAGGAGGAACTGAGAGAAATCCTTATTAGTCAGGAAATTGTGTTGGGGAAATTGATGGGATTGAAGGCCGATAAATCCCCAGGGCCTGATGGTCTGCATCCCAGAGTGCTTAAGGAGGTGGCCTTGGAAATAGCGGATGCATTGACAGTCACTTTCCAACATTCCATAGACTCTGGATCAGTTCCTGTGGAGTGGAGGGTAGCCAATGTAACCCCACTTTTTAAAAAAGGAGGGAGAGAGAAAACAAAATTATAGACCGGTCAGCCTGACATCGGTAGTGGGTAAAATGATGGAATCAATTATTAAGGATGTCATAGCAGCGCATTTGGAAAGAGGTGACATGATAGGTCCAAGTCAGCATGGATTTGTGAAAGGGAAATCATGCTTGACAAATCTTCTGGAATTTTTTGAGGATGTTTCCAGTAGAGTGGACAAGGGAGAACCAGTTGCTGTGGTGTATTTGGACTTTCAGAAGGCTTTCGATAAGGTCCCACACAAGAGATTAATGTGCAAAGTTAGAGCACATGGGATTGGGCAGTAGTGTGCTGACGTGGATTGAGAACTGGTTGTCAGACAGGAAGCAAAGAGTAGGAGTAAATGGGTACTTTTCAGAATGGCAGGCAGTGACTAGTGGGGTACCGCAAGGTTCTGTGCTGGGGCCCCAGCTGTTTACATTGTACATTAATGATTTAGACGAGGGGATTAAATGTAGTATCTCCAAATTTGCGGATGACACTAAGTTGGGTGGCAGTGTGAGCTGCGACGAGGATGCTATGAGGCTACAGAGTGACTTGGATAGGTTAGGTGAATGGGCAAATGCATGGCAGATGAAGTATAATGTGAATAAATGTGAGGTTATCCACTTTGGTGGTAAAAACAGAGAGACAGACTATTATCTGAATGGTGACAGATTAGGAAAAGGGGAGGTGCAACGAGACCTGGGTGTCATGGTACATCAGTCATTGAAGGTTGGCATGCAGGTACAGCAGGCAGTTAAGAAAGCAAATGGCATGTTGGCCTTCATAGCGAGGAGATTTGAGTACAGGGGCAGGGAGGTGTTGCTACAGTTGTACAGGGCCTTGGTGAGGCCACACCTGGAGTATTGTGTACAGTTTTGGTCTCCTAACTTGAGGAAGGACATTCTTGCTATTGAGGAAGTGCAGCGAAGGTTCACCAGACTGATTCCCGGGATGGCGGGACTGACCTATCAAGAAAGACTGGATCAACTGGGCTTGTATTCACTGGAGTTCTGAAGAATGAGAGGGGATCTCATAGAAACATTTAAAATTCTGATGGGTTTAGACAGGTTAGATGCAGGAAGAATGTTCCCAATGTTGGGGAAGTCCAGAACCAGGGGTCACAGTCTAAGGATAAGGGGTAAGTCATTTAGGACCGAGATGAGGAGAAACTTCTTCACCCAGAGAGTGGTGAACCTGTGGAATTTGTTGAGGCCAATTCACTAAATATATTCAAAAAGGAGTTAGATGAAGTCCTTACTACTAGGGGGATCAAGGGGTATGGCGAGAAAACAGGAATGGGGTACTGAAGTTACACGTTCAGCCATGAACTCATTGAATGGCGGTGCAGGCTCGAAGGGCCGAATGGCCTGCTCCTGCACCTATTTTCTATGTTTCTATTTTTCTAAAACACTGCCTCGTGTTGCCTCTGGTTCTTTTACCTATCACCTTTATTCTGTGCCGTCTGGTTACTAACTATTCTTCCACTGGAAACAGCTTCTCCTTATCTACTTGATCAAAACCATGATATTTGGTAACCTCGATCAAATCTCCTTGTAACGTTCTCTGCTCTAAGGAGAATGCCCTGAGGTCATTTACAAAGAAGTCTTTCGGTCTTTCTCTGATCTACAGCCCCAATGTTGTGAAATTGCACCTGAGTCTGAGGAACTATTGGAACTCACTGGAGAAATTCCACCCAGTCCGGCACCTAGGGACGTCCCTGTTGAATTCACATGTGTAGATTACATTTTTTTCTTCTCTTCTCTTCGAAGGCAATCCCTCGGAGTCGAGGATGACTTGTTTCCACACTAAAAATGAGTTCTCAGGCGATTGATGAATCCAATTCTGGACCTACAGACTCAGGTCGGGTAGATGGTGGTTGAATGGATGGGTGGGTGAGGTGCTTGGATTGCCATACGCTCCTTCCGCTCTCTGCGCTTTGCCTCCGCGTGTTCCCGGTGACGAGACTCGAGGTGTTCGGCGCCTTCCCGGATGCTCTTCCTCTGCTTTGAGTGGTCTTGGGCCAGGGATTCCCAGGTGTCAGATGTTGTACTTTTTCAAGGAGGCTTTGAGGGTGTGCTCAAAGCATTTCTTCTGCCCACCTGGGGCTCGCTTGCCGTGTCAGAGCTCAGAGTAGAGTGCTCGTTTCAGGAGTCTCGTATCGGGCATGTGGACGATGTGGCCCGCCCAACGGAGCTGATCGAGCGTGGTCAATGCTTCGATGCTGGGGATGTTGGCCTGAGCGAGAACACTGATATTGGTGCGCCTATCCTGCCAATGGATTTGCAGGATCTTGCGGAGGCAGCGTAGGTGGTACTTCTCCAGTGCTTTGAGGTGACTGCTGTACGTGGTCCACATCTCTGAAGCATATAGGAGGGCGGGTATCACTACAGCCCTGTAGACCATGAGCTTGGTGCCTGGTTTGAGGTCCTGGTCTTCAAATACTCTCTTCCTCAGGCAACCAAAGCCTTCGCTGCCACACAGAAGGCGATAGACTACATTACGGGCCCAGTAAAGGCCCAAAATATCTGAAGCAATAGGTCATCGATCCTGGAAGGGGGAATCAGGGAAAATTTAAGCAATCTGGAAAGATGGAGGGGGAGCGGGAGCCGGGGAGGGGCGGGGGGGGCGGTTGGCGGGCGCTTTGCAGAGGATTGTGGATGCTGAAGGCTGTGATCGATAGATTTTTGGACCCTAGGGGATTCAAGGGATATAGAGATCAGGCAGGAAAGTGGAGTTGAGGTCGAAGAACAGCCGTGATCTTATTGAATGGCGGGGCAGGCTCGAGGGGCCGTATGGCCTATTTCTGCTTCCAGTTCTTATGTTCTTATCCTATCCAGTTATGACTATGGATGGTCCAAGAAAAAGCTGAAGCAGCTCTGATAGGACTCGAATGTAAAACATGAATATCCTGGTACGATAGTACAGCACTGCCCTATTCCTGTACATCTGATCAAAAATTATACAGTGTCTGATGTAGTCTTGCACAGTACACGTCCTGGGGTGGTTTTGGATGGATTTGGAGTAGGTGAGAGACATCACTTTCCTGAACTAGTTACATTTTATATATAGTGATATATCTGCCTGAGATTGTCTTAACATTCAAAGCTGATGCTTTGGTGGGAACTCAACTCAAATGTTCGCAGATTTTATTTTACATAAAAATAATTCCTGTACTTTTTGAAATTAGTCAGCAAAATGTTTAATTCTTTGGACTCGAGGGGGATGAAGGAATATGGAGGTCAGGCAGGAAAGTGGAGTTGAGGTCGAAGGTCAACCATGATCTTATTGCATGGCGGAGCAGGCTCGAGGGGCCGAATGGCCGACTCCTGCTCCTAATTCTTACGTTCTTATGAGATGGCCTTTCAGTCCCTATGGAATCTGAAGAGTCGCGCAGTTGTCTTTTTCTCTGAAAGTTACCCAGCTCCACACTGCTCCAACATCATCATCATCATCATCGAATCGAGGATGACTTGCTACCCCGCCAAAAAAGGGATGAGTTCACAGGTGTTTCGATGAAAGACCTAATATTCCAGGTCCCGAACTACATGTTGAAGGGTGGAAGGTGTCTGTGCGTGGATTTTTTTTAACGTGTGGTGGCTGTTGCACACCAGCCACCACACGGGCTCGACGGAGCTAGGTCTTGGTCCAGTGGTAAGGATTAACCAAGACGACTGGAGACCAGCTCTGCTGCACGGACCTAGTGCACAAACAGGCCAGGCGATTGATGGGGTGGGAGCCACTAATGCCCCCCCCACCCTACAGTTTGGGATGGGGTTAGGAATCAGCAAGTGCAGGAGGCTAAAACTCTCACAGTGCTGCTCTTCAGTGGGCGAACCCCCAAAATTTGAGGCCCGGACCCCCTCCACCACCAAATATTTTCTTCTTCCGTGGCACTGTTTTCTACAACCCCGTGGAGTGCTTGTGTATGTGAGCAGCGTGTATAAGAGTCATTGGGTAGCAGTGCAGGTGTGTATGTGCTTCTCGGTACCTTTATGGCCTGTCATCGTAAGTCTTTCTCGCCATCCCTCACTATGTACCTTTGTGTCTTTGGCTGTCTGAGCAAAGCTGTCTTTCGGAAAATATCAGAAGTGAGATTTATGATCAAAAAGAGTGAAATGGATCACAAATGGAGCTGTGCTTATTTTTAAGAGCAAAATACATCAAAAATAGGTGATCTTTTTAATCCGCAATGGATGATTGATCTGTTTCTGAGTCTCTGTGTCTTCCTCTTCTTTCTCTGAGTGCATCTCGGCCTCATTTTCTGTTTTTTTCTCTCTCTCTGTCTCTCTCTCTCTCTCTCTCTCTGTCTCTGTTTTTCTCTCTCTGTCTCTGTCTCTCTTCCACTGTGTCAGCCGTGGCTCAGTGGGTTAGCACTCTTGTCTCTGATTCTGAAGGTTGTGGGTTCAAGGCCTACTCCAGGGACTTGAGCACATAAATGTACGCTGATGCTCCCAGTGCAGTGCTGAGGGAGTGCCACACTGTGGGAGATGCTGTCTTTCAAATGAGATGTTAAACCGAGGCCCTGTCTGCCCTCTCAGGTGGATGTAAAAGATCCCATGGCACCATTTCGAAGAAGAGCAGGGGAGTTATCCCTGGTGTTCTGGGCCAATATTTATCCCTCAATCAACATAACAAAAACAGATTATCTGGCCATTGTCGCATTGCTATTTGTGGGAGCTTGCTTGTGCAAATTGGCTGCTGCGTTTCCCAAATTACAACAGCGACCACACTCCAAAAGTACTTTGAGACGGGCTGGTGGTCATGAATAGGCGCTATATAAATGCAAGTCTTTCTTTTTTTCTCTCTCTCGTTATAAGGCTAATTCTGTGATCCAAGCATGGAGCCACATTCATAGTGAGCACAGGTCAGAAGCACATAGCACTCCAACTATGCCACAAACCAAAGATGCCATCAGTCTTTGCTTACCTGGGACAGGCTACCAGTTTAACTCCAGTTGCTTGTGGGGAGGCGGGGTTTGAGCAGAAGTTTTTTCATTAGCCATCGAACAGTTGAAAACCTAGTGATTGGAACCAGAGGGGAGATGAAAAGGTTTTTTTTTTATACGCAATGAGTTGTTACGATCTGGATTGCATCGCCTAAAAAGGGTGGCGGAAGCAGGTTCAATAGCGATTTATATAAGCGAATTGAACATATACTTGAAAATAAATTATTTCAAGGGCGATGGGGAAAGAGCGGGGGAGTGGGACTAATTGGATAGCTCTTTTCAAAATGCCGGCACAGACACAGTGGGCGGCATGGCCTCTTGCTGTGCTGCAATTAGGAGGAGTGACAAAAGGCTTGGTCAAAGATGTGGGTTTTCAAGGGGAAATAAGGGGGATTGGTGGGACAGCGAGACGGGGAGGGGGGTGTTTGATGGTTGATGCACACAAGTTCGGGGTCAGGGGAACAGAGAGTTATGACAGCTGATGGAGATCGGCAAGATAGGAAAGGGACGGGGGTTCGGAGGGATTGAAACGCCTTCAGAAAAGGAGGGGCTGAAAATCAGACTGAGGTACAATAGCAGGAAGGAAGGACAGTGGGAAAGATGTTTTACACGCTTCTACTTGACAGATGGATCCTTGCAGAGTGACAGTGCTGGGCCAAGGCTCGGTGACATTCGCTAACCCTGCGTGAGTACGTAGGCAGCCCATGCTGGCTCCACTCGACCAGCCACAGCTGCTCCTGTTGTGTCCTCTAACCACACACTCCACATACGGCACCTGCTGTATCCTACAGTAATTAGCTCGGGGTGGCTTTCTCTCGCTGCCCAGCTCCCTTTCCTCAACCTTTTCAATCACACTTTTTAATTAAAGGCAGAACTCAAAATAACAAATCATACACGGCATTAATTTATCGGGCAGGAATTCCCTGACATTGCGGCCTCTCCGGGTGCGTAGGACGCGCATCGCGCACGCTGCATGATCAGCCACGATCATATTGAATGGTGGTGCAGGCTCGAAGGGCCGAATGGCCTACTCCTGCACCTATGTTTCTATGAACAGGCCCCACGAGTTCTGGGTTTAGGCGCGTTACGCGCATGCGTCTTGACCCGGCACTTGCGATCTGTCAAAATATCGTTTGACAGATCCAACGCATCCCTGGGAGAAGGGCCTTCGCAGGCAGAGATTTAGGCTACTTGCTCAACTCCTGCCCAGCGAATGTCCTTCAAACTCTTACGCCCGGTAAAAAGCAAGCGTATGGGCGTATAGGTTTTAATAGATGGAAAAAATAAGTGTTATTAATTATGTTTATATTTAAGAACCCTGTCTGTAAAGGTAAGTTTATTTTTAACACTATTAAAACATTTTAAAACATTTTTTTTTTTTAATTACATTTTTCTCTAAAACATTTAATTTAATGCAATTTCTATTCATTTTAAAAAAGTGAAGTATTTTTTTAAATTTACGTCTGTGTTTTGTTTGATTTTAGGGGTATTGTCATTGACAGTAACGGGAGCTGAGAGTTCCAGTTACTATGAATGAGAATACTACATTGTGATTGGTAGTCCAGGCCCACCTGATCCCAGGATGCATGTACACTCCTGCACTACGTGGGCCTCTGAATCTAGGCCTCGGCGTGCACGTGTTCGTTCCTCCGGGACCACCAGGTTAAAAAACATTTCGGTCGAGGGTATCCGCCCGCGGGAAGCCTCCGACCGCAATTTTTGGCCCAATATTAATATAAATAGTTCGATATTAGCTATTTAATAAAGGGATGTTCCTGCTGTAGGTTTGACTGACTGATCTCGAGGCAATATGAAAGACCCAACAAGATGTTTATCTTTGAAAATTTGCTTTTGCTTTGTTTCTAATTTTGGTCAGGCTGGAGGGGAAGCAGGCGATTGCTGGAAAACCAAGCTGCTTCCCTTGTGAGCATCAAATATCAGCATCCCTTACACCCAGTCAGTCGATGCAGAATAAAGCTCCCTCTACTCATTCACATATATCCCGAATCAGCCGTACGGTGCCTGCTTGCCAACCACTGCTGCACGAAAGCAGCTTGTGGGCCCATAGATAATCGACACAATCGCCAGGAAGGGACCAAACCACTTCACCATGCTGCATTTCTCCAATTAGTGATATACATCGTTCATGCAAATACTTCGATCCGGTAGATTACTGGCTATTTGATCCAGTGATGATTCCATTCATCTCTCTGAACTCCCCCCCTCCCTTCCCCATCATTCTGTGCTTCAGGAATCATTTATTTTCAGAAATTCTCAATCTTGATGACCGTGTTCAAACCACAACGCTTCTCTTCCGAACTTCACTTTCTGCTTTGCAAGCTTGTTCCTGCTCTCCCTTTAGCTATCTCTGAATATGCTCATTCAGTAATTATTTGCAAGATTACATCACATTGGCTGCTGTGTTTTTGACATTACAACAGTGACTAAAGTTCAAAAAAAGTACTTCATTAGCTGTAATAAAAACAGAAAATGCTGGAAACACTCAGCAGGTCAGACAGCATCTGTGGAGAGAAAAACAGAGTTAACGTTTGATGTCGATGACCCTTCGTCAGAACTGTAAAGCTGTAAAGCGCTTTGAGACGTCCTGAGGTCATGAAAGGTGCTATAGAAATGCAAGTCTTTCATTCTTTCGTTTCTTCGTTCTTTCTTTTCTCCTTTCCTTTACTTCCTCACTCTTTTGAAGTCAAGGCTCATTGCCCCGTTCTCGTACTCCGACTCATTCTTTCTCGCTAACCCAAAACTATTTACCTCTCCTCGTCTACCTCCCTTAGTCTGCTTTTCCTCCTATAATTGGGGAACCACAGATTCAGGCCCCCATGTTGCACCCTTCTCATGTTGAGCATTGCACTTTAGAAAGGATGTGAGGGAGCAGAAAAGGGTTCCAGGGATGAGGGACTTCAGTTACGTGGATAGACTGGAGAAGCTGGGGTTGTTCTCCTTAGAGCAGAGAAGGTTGAGAGGAGATTTGATAGAGGTGTTCAAAATCATGAGGGGTCTTGACAGAGAATCTAGAGAGAGAAACTCTTCCCATTGGTGGAAGGGTCAACCAGAGGACACCTTCACATCCTTCCTAAAGTGCAATGATGGCAGAGCCCAGCATGTGAGTGCAAAAGAAAAGGCTGAAGTGTTTACAACCATCTTCAGCCAGCAGTGCCGAGTGGATGATCCATATCGGCTTCTCCTGAGGTCCCCACCATCACAAAAGCCAGTCTTCAGCCAATTCAATTCACTCCACGTGATATCAAGAAATGGCTGAATGCACTGGATACAGCAAAGGCTATGGGCCCCGACACCATCCCGGCTGTTGTGCTGAAGACTTGTGCTCCAGAACTAGCCGTGCTTCTAGCCAAGCTGTTCCAGTACAGCTACAACATTGGCATCTACCCGACAATGTGGAAAACTGCCCAGGTATGTCCCGTCCTCAACAAACAGGAGAAATCCAATCCGGCCAATTACCGCCCCATCTCTCAATCATCAGCAAAATGATGGAAGGTGTCATCAACAGTGCTATCAAGCGATACTTACTCACCAATAACCTGCTCACTGATGCCCAGTTTGGGTTCCGCCAGGACCACTCGGCTCCAGGCCTCATTACAGCCTTGGTCCAAACATGGATAAAAGAGCTGAATTCCAGAGGTGAGAGGAGAGTGACTGCCCCCGACATCAAGGCAACATTTGACAGAGTGTGGCATTGAGGAGAGGAGCCCGAGTAAAACAGGGAATCAGGGGGAAAACTCTCCACTGGCTGCAGTTACATCAAGCACAAAGGAAGATGGTTGTGGTGGTTGGAGGTCAATCATCACAGACCCGGGACATTGCTGCAGGGGTTCCTCAGGGAAGTGCCCTAGGCCCAACCATCTTCAGCTGCTTCATCAATGATCTTCCCTCCATCATAAAATCAGAAATGGGGATGTTTGCTGATGATTGCACAGTGTTCAGTTCCATTCGCAACTCTTCAGATAATGGAGCAGTCCATGCCCGCATGCAGCAAGACCTGGACAACAGTCAGGCTTGGGCTGATAAATGGCAAGTAACTTGCGTGCCACACAAATGCCAGGCAATGACCATCTCCAACAAGCGAGAGTCTTAACATTCAATGGCATTACCATCACCGAATCCCCTACCATAACATCCTGGGAGTTACCATTAACCAGAAACTTAACTGGACCAAACACATAAATACTGTGGCAATAAGAGCAGGTCAGAGGCTGAGTATTCATGTGAGTGTCTTACCTCCTGACTCCCCAAAGCCATTCCACCATCTACAAGGCACAAGTCAGGAATGTGATGGAATACTCTCCGCTTGCCTGGATGAGTGCAGCTCCAACAACACTCAAGAAACTCTATACCATCCAGGACAAAGCAGCCTGCTTGATCAGCACCCCATCCACCATCTTACACATTCACTCCCTCCACCACCGGCGCACCGTGGCTGCAGTGTGTACCATCTACAAGATGCACTGCAGCAACTCACCAAGGCTTCTTCGGCAGCACCTCCCAAACCTGCGACCTCTACCACCTAGAAGGACAAGGGCAGCAGACGCATGGGAACACCTCCACCTGCAAGTTATCCTCCGAGTCACACACCAGCCCGATTTGGAAATATATCGGCCGTTCCTTCATCGTCGCTGGTTCAAAATCCTGGAAGTCTCTCCCTACAGCACTGTGGGAGCACCTTCACCACACGGACTGCAGCGGTTCAAGAAGGCGGCTCACCACCACCTTCTCAAGGGCAATTAGGGATGGGCAATAGTGCCGGCCTTGCCAGCGATGCCCACATCCCATGAATGAATTAAAAAAAAGGTGATTGGCGGCAGAACCAGAGGCAACCCGAGGAAGAAAATGTTTACGCAGCGAGTGGTTAGGATCTGGAATGCGCTGCCTGAAAGGGTGGTGGAGCCAGATAAAATCGTGGCTTTCAAAAGGGAATTGCATAAGTACCTGAAGGAAAAAAAATTGCAGGGATACAGGGAAAGGGTGGGGGCGTGGGACTGGCTGAGGTGCTCTTGCAGAGAGCCGGCACGGGTTCGACGGGCCGAATGGCCTCCTTCTGTGCTGTAACCATTCTCTGATTCTATTTCACAGCTTTTAATAACCGAGTTCCACATCACCTAATGCCAATGTCCGAAGATTTTCTTTTCTTCCTTCTTCTGTTCAACTTAGGAGATGCCCATCAATGTGGGCCTCGACCTTTCCTCTTAATGACCTTTCCTCCTAAGTCTCTTCAATAAAAATGTTTCCCGTGTCACCATAGGTTTTTGTATCGGTTACTTGCATTTGGTGTGAGATCCCTGGGTGCCACAGTAGGTTAGCACACTGTCAACTGGGAGCTCAGCGTGTGGGGAACCACAGGTTCAGGCCCATGTTTCACGCTGCTCATGTTGGAATATCCCGCTGAGCTAGACATTGGCTGGAATAGTGCCTCACTCTAAAGAAGTTAAAAAGACTGAACTGGGCCTCTATAGGTTATTAAAAAAATGTAAATTACAGTATAAGCAGCAAATATTGGAATCCCATTGTCCATGATACCATACTTTGACTGCTACAATTGTTATTATAGTATTCAATATTTTCCCCATGTTATTACTGAATGAAAATATTGAGAGATAGATAATCTATGCGCTTTGCAATGTAAATGAATGTCTCCAATCGTCTTGGATCCCCTTGCCATTGGACGAAGACCTTGCTCTGTCAAGCCTGCGTGGTGGCTGGTGTGCAACGGCCAACCCACGTTAAAAGAATTCACGCACAGGCATCTTCCACCCTTTAAAATGAAGTTTGAGACCTGGAACGTCAGGACCATGGACAATCCCCACAGCGACAGACTGGAACGCTACACTGCTATCGTTGTCCGGGAACTCAGACATTTTGACATAGATATCACTGCCCTAAGCAAGACCTGGGGAAGGCCAGCTCAAGGAACAAGTTGGTGATTACACCTTTTTCTGGACAGGCAAACCAGAAGAATGCCTTCTCCATGGGGTGAGCTTTGCCATAAAAAATGTGCTAGTTGGGCATCTCAGAGACTCCCCTTGTGGGATAAACGAATGCCTCATGACCCTTCGGCTCACCCTAGCCCGGAACCAGTGCGCTATGGTCATCAGTGCGTATGCCCCAACACTGGAAGCTACAGACGACACCAAAGAGGAATTCTACTCCAGCCTTGAACAATCCCTGTCCTGAGTCCCAACAAGCGACAAGCTAATCCTCCTTGGCGACTTTAACATGAGAAAAGGGGTAGAGAAAGCCAACGCCAACGGAACCCTCCTCCTGATGAAATGCTTAGAACATGGTCTTGTCATAACCAATACCTTGTTCCGTCAGAGAGACAAGTACAAGGCATCATGGCAACACCCTCGCTCCAAGCACTGGCATCTGCTAGAATAAGTCATCGTCCGAGAGAGGGACAGCAAAGACGTCTGCATCATCTGCACCATGACAGGAGCTGACGACAGCTGGACTGACCACTGCCTAATCAGCTCTGTTACTTCCATTAATGTAGCCCCAAATCAGCGGCGGAAGCAGAAACGCTGCCACAGGAAAATCAACGCTGGAGCTCTCAAAGAGATGGCTAAGAGCTTTGAGCAGAATGTTTGTTTTGGGAGTCCAATATCGAGCATGCGGACGATGTGGCCCGTTTATCGGAGCTGATCGAGCGTGGCCAATGCAAGTGAGTCCCAGGTGGGCAGAGGAAATGTTTTAAGGACATCCTCAAAGCCTCCTTGAAGAAGTGCAACAGCCCCACCGACACCTGGGAATCCTTGGCCCAACACTGCACAAAATGGAGGAGAAGCGTCCGGGAAGGTGCTGAACACTTCGAGTCTCTTTGCCGGGAGCACGCGGAAGCCATGCGCAGATAGCAGAAGGAACGCACAACAGTCCAGGCACCCCACCCACCTGTCTCTCCAACCACCGTCTGCCCCACCTGTGACAGAGACTGTAGGTCCCGCATTGGACTCTTCAGTCACCTGAGAACTCATATTAGTGTGGAAGCAAGTCATCCTCGACTCCGAGGGACTTGCCTAAGAAGAAGAAAGTTGCCACAACAATGTTCTTTAATACCAACCTGAAAAGAGCAACTTTACAAGATGCCATTTCGCACACCAGTCAACCTTCTGGCTTATCTGAGTGAGATCACCAGCTTAATGCCAATTAGTACAGAATTATGGACAATCTTGGAGGATTGGAGGACTGCTAATGTAGCACCGTTGTTTAAGAAGGGAGAAAGTTATAAGCCTGTCAGCCTAAACTCAGTGGTGGGAAAATTATTGGGAAAAATCCTGAAAGACAGGATAAATCTACATTTGGAAAGGCAAGGATTAATTAGGGACAGTCAGCACGGATTTGTTAAGGGAAGATCGTGTTTGACTAACCTGATTGAATTTTTTGAGGAGGTAACCAAGAGGGGCGATGAGGGTAGCGCATATGATGTAGTATATATGGACTTTAGCAAGGTGTTTGATAAAGTCCCACATGATAGACTGGGCATGAAGGTTAAAGCCCATAGGATCCAGGGCAAAATGGCAAGTTGGATCCAAAATTGGCTTGGAGGTAGAAAGCAAAGGGTAATGATTGATGGATGTTTTTGTGACTGGAAGGATGTTTCCAGTGGGGTTCCATGGGCTCAGTACGGGGTCCCTTGCTTTTTGTGGTATATATCAATGATTTAGATTTGAATATAGAGAGTATGATTAAGACGGTTGCAGACGGCACTAAAATTGGCTGTGAGGTTGATAATGAAGAGGAAAGTCATGGGCTGCAGGAGGATGAGGCTCCCAGCTGGGAGTGCGAGTCCATAAATTCGGCCCGAACACCTCAATGATATTTAGCTTATCTCATTGCGCTACGGATGTGAGCAACGCTGGAAAAGACTTATTTATTGTCCATCGCCAGTGGCCCTGGAAAAGTGGGGATGGACTGTCGCCTCTGAGTCAGAAGGTTTTGGTCACCTGCGCTAATTTCTATTCATGTGACACGGTGTCCAATTATTTGTCTCAACATCACCCATCATAGGCAGTCCCTCGAAATTGAGGAAGACTTGCTTCCACTCTAAAATGAGTTCTCAGGTGATTGAACAGTTTAATACGGGAATTACCGTCTCTGTTACAGGTGGGACAGACAGTGGTTGAAGGAAAGGGTGGGTGGGGAGTCTGGTTTGCCGCATGCTCCTTCCGCTGCCTGCGCTTGTTTTCTGCATGCTCTCGGCGACGAGACTTGAGGTGCTCAACGCCCTCCTAGATGCTCTTCTTCCAGTTAGGGTGGACTGGTCTTTGGCCAGGGACTCCCAGGTGTCGATGGGGATGTTGCACTTTATCAAGGAGGCTTTGAGGTGTGTCCTTGTAATGTTTCCTCTGCCCACCTGGGGCTCGCTTAGAATACTTCTGCGAAGCGCTTTGAGACGTTTCACTACATTAAAGGCACTACATAAATACAAAGTTGTTGTTTTTGTTAATAAACGCTTACGGGAATCCTTAATATAAAAAAAAGTGCCTCCATATCACAAGACA
The DNA here is from genome assembly GCF_044704955.1 of Pristiophorus japonicus. Lineage (NCBI taxonomy): Eukaryota > Metazoa > Chordata > Chondrichthyes > Pristiophoridae > Pristiophorus > Pristiophorus japonicus. The sequence goes on from NC_091993.1 coordinate 120,125,598, forward strand.
CAGAGCAAAATGAAAAAATACATTTTTAGTTAAAAAAAAAAAGTCTGGTTTCTTTGAGGTTCAACACGGTGACAGGTCTGCGCTCCAAAGACGTCCAGATGGACGGTCGTTCCATCAGCCACTAACTGGTCCTGATTGACGTCCATTATTTTAAAACGTGATTTAAAACTGAGTAACAACCCTGTCAAAAATCAAATATTCTTACAGCACAGGTCCTTTGGAACATTCCTGAAGCTGTCACAGTGTCTGTCAAAGAAAAATTGAGTTTAAAAGTTACAAATAAATATTTAAATAGATGTGGAAAAAAAACCCTGACAGCTAATTTCTATTATACCGCTCTGATCTTGTCACCGATAGATGCATATGTCATGTTTTCTTTTTTTAGAAGACTAAATTATGTTTTTTTTAATTCTGTGCGGAATTGATGGAATGTGATGTTTCTTTAAAAGGTGTAATTTGCGTGGAGACATCTAAAGGGAACTCAGACACCATCTGCCATTAAAGCAGTCCAAAATTTGATCGCAAATTATTAGCTGTTAGGATTTGAAAAACAAAGAGAAGATTACATTTTATTCAATTTATAGCTGATTAACTCTGGTGGAATCAGATCTCCGGGGCAGGATGAAGTCGGGATCTGAAAGAAAGTCTTGGATTTATATAGCCCCTTTCACGACCACCAGACGTCCCAAAGCGCTTTACAGCCAATGAAGTACTTTTGGAGTCACTGTTGTAATGTGGGAAACGCAGCAGCCAATTTGCGCACAGCAAGTTCCCAGAAACAGCAATGTGATAATGACCAGATAATCAGTTTTTTTTGTTATATTGATTGAGGGATAAATATTGGCTAAGACACCGGGGATAACTCACCTGCTCTTCTTCAAAATAGTGCCCATAGGATTTTTTACATCCACCTGAGAGGGCAGACGGGGCCTCGGTTTAACTTCTGATCCGAAAGACGCTGCCTCCAACAATGCAGCGCTCCCTCAGTACTGCCCCTCCGACAGTGCAGCACTCCTTCAGTACTGCCCCTCCGACAGTGCGGCGCTCCCTCAGTACTGCCCCTGCGATAGTGCGGCGCTTCCTCAGTACTTCCCCTTCGACAGTGCGCGCTCCCTCAGTACTGCTCCTCCGACAGTGCAGCACTTCCTCAGTACTGCCCCTCCGACAGTGCAGCGCTCCCTCAGTAATGCCCCTCCAACAGTGCAGCGCTCCCTCAGTACTGCCCCTCTGACAGTGCAGCGCTCCCTCAGTACTGCCCCTCCGACAGTGCAGCATTCCCTCAGTACTGCCCCTCTGACAGTGCAGCGCACCCTCAGCATTGCACTGGAAGCGTCAGCCGAGATTTTTGCGTTCAAGTCTCTGGAGTGGGACTTGAACCCACAACCTTCTGACTCCGAGGCGAGGGTGCTACCCACTGAGCCACTGGCTGACAACTCCCCTTTGTAGCAGAATCTATACAACTGACAACTTACCTTTCAGTAGCACTTTCCACATTACAGCAAGGTTGGCAACTCTGATTGAATGCGTTCCAGGATAATTAATCACATGACCTCCAACCCCACGCAACTGCCATCGACAGGCCTATCCTCGCGGTGCCCCACCCTCCCATGCCCATTGGAGGGCAAACAGTTTTTGTCACCTGAATGGACGATTCTTGATGGTTAGTCAACCAACCTCTTCCTCCAATCGACAATATTTTTATTACTAATAAACAAAAGTGCTCGAAGAAAATGAAAAAAACCCACGCAATTTATTGAATGTTTGTAATGTATTTACTTCATGGGTTCTTTGCCTAACAACTCACAGCAGCACATTACTATTAAGAACGAGTTGGTTTATTAACAAAGGTTTAACAATCGCACTATACATTACCAGTTCATCCACTAGGCTCACAACTGCATACCCTTGACGTGGATAACCTTGATCCAATGTAGAGGAGACCACATCGTGAGCAGCGAATACAATATACTGAATTGAAAGAAGTACAAGTAAATCGCTGTTTCACCTGGAAGGAGTGTTTGGGGCCCTGGACAGTGGGAAGGGAGGAGGTAAAAGGGCAGGTGTTGCATCTCCTGTGCTTGCACGGGAAGGTGCCGTGGGAAGGGGCCGGGGTGCTGGGGGTGACTGCGGAACGGGCCAGGGTGCCGCGGAGGGACAGTGGTCTTATTGAATGGCGGAGCAGGCTCGAGGGGCCAACTGGCCGACACCTGCTCCTAATTCTTATCTTCTTATTTTATAATTCGAGCTTGGCCATTTGTGAGTGAAATCAGAAAGCACATTTTCACACACAGCACACTGGAAATCTGGAACTCTTCCACAAAAGGCTGTGGATGCTGGGGGTCACTTGAGATGTTCCAGACATCGATAGATTTTTGTTGGGTAAGAGATGTGACACGAATATAAAAATATTTATCTGTACATTAAATAACCACTGCACCATTTTTGTAGAATGCTAAATGGAGCTCAGGTACAGATCGACCGTGATCTAAGTGAAGGATAGAACAGACTGGAGTGACCGAATGGCCTTCTTCTGTTCCTATGGGGCGACAAACCAATGCATTGCGTGTTTGGTAACCAACAAGAAGAATGGGTTGGTAAATAACTTCCATCAACTCAAATTCCCACAAGACTTTAATGGAATTTAATTTTAGATCAGAAAGGAGATTTTTCAAATTGGCAAAGAAAACAGAGGTCACAGCGCAGGACTGGGTCTATAGACAGTAAGAGGAGAACAATTACTGTCAGAAGTAGAATATTTAAACCATCCGAGAACTGCAGTGATGTGTCTGTGCCTCCAGAGTTTCCCGTGAGTCGGGAGGTTGTGGGGGCAGATGCAGTGCAGGATTTGAGCGAGATAATCTGATCGACATTGTGGGCAGTTCCTGAGTCAGTGCCGCGGGATCAGTGTTGTCCTTTGGATGAGACATTGAACCAAAGTCGTCCATGCCTGATTTAACTGGAAGTAAAAGAATCTCATGGCACTATTACCCCTAGACTTGACTATTCCAACGCACTCCTAGCCGGCCTCCCACATTCTATCCTACGTAAACTAGAGGTGATCCAAAACTCGGCTGCCCCGTGTCCTAACTCGCACCGAGTCCCACTCACCCATCACCCTCTGTGCCAGCTGACCTAGGTTAAAGGTGCTATATAAATGCAAGTTGTTATTATTAGAAGAGCAAGGAGCTCTCGTGATGCCCTGGCTAATATTCTTTCCCTCACACATCACTGTGAAAAACAGATTACAACAACAACTCGCATTCATCGTACAATGTCCCAAGGCACTTAACAGGAGTGTTATCAAACAAAATTAACACATAAGGAGATATTAAGACAGTAGGTTGTTCGGGGCATCTTGAAGGAGGAAAGATAGTCAGAGGGGTTTAGGGAGGTGAAATGTATTTGCTTCATGGATTCTTTACTTAAGAATTCATAGCAACACTTTGCTATTAAGAACTAGTTGGTTTATTAACAAAGGTTTAACAATCACACTACACATTACCAGTTCATCCACCAGACTGACAACTGCATACCTCATCGTGGATGACCTAGACCCAACTGGCTGGGGTTTTATTGAGTCTTGTGAACATCACATGACTGGCTAAGCCACTCACAATACAACAGCTCTACAACTATTTTAAATTAACAGATAAAGCCGTGGTCCACCTTATTAAAGGGACACTGGAACCTACAAATTATCAAATAAAACTTTAAAGGGAACTTAAAAGATCAAATAAAAATTTGGTTGCCGGGGGCCGCGAGCGTACCGGTGTACACCGCTTGTTCCATCTCTTGGGACACCCTGGCTTGAATGTAACCGCGGAAGAGAGGCAGGCAGTTGCGCTGAACGGCCCCCTCGACCGCCCGCTGCCTTGACCGGTTAATGGCCACCTTGGCCAAGCCAAGGAGCAGTCCTACGAGGAGGCCTTCCGACCTGCCCGCTCCCTCTGCACCGGGTGCCCAAAGATCAGGAGTGTGGGACTGAAGTGCAGCCAGAAATTGAGGAGGAGCCCCTTCAAATAATGGAAGAGGGGCTGCAACCTTATACAATGCACATAAACATGGAACACCGACCCTCCAGACTGCAGAAAATGCAGGCGGCCCGAGAGGCAACAGCTCTACAAAACCTATGCGCATACTCACAGGTGCTCACTCATAGGTGGTCCCTCGAAACGAGGATGACTTGCTTCCATGCCAAAAAAGGATGAGTTCACAGGTGTTTCTATGAAAGACCTGAACTACATCCTGAAGGGTGGAAGATGCCTGTGCGTGGATTTTTTTAACGTGGGGTGGCCGTTGCACACCAGCCACCACACGGGCTTGACAGAGCGAGGTCTTGGTCCAGTGGCAAGGATTACCCAAGACGACTGGAGACCAGCTCTGCTGCACGGGCCGAGTGCGCGCACATATCGCAGTGTGGGCTGGGCCCGTGCTGCCCCTGGGCCCTGAACTCACGCCTCTCTCGGGCCCCGATCACATCCCTCCACAGTCTCTCGCCGCTCCTTCGCCCCGGCCTCGCCGCTCCTGCTGTACCTGCCCACGCTCCAATCACCGACCTGGACCTTGATGACGTCACCCTTCGCTGCCATCGCTCTCGCTGCTCCCTGCAGGTGCATACATTACACATCCCCCATGTTTTTTTTTCTCCAGGGTTTGCTCGGAGGAGAGTAGTCTTCAATTCCTGGAGATGCGAGGCCAATCATGGCGGGTTGGCAAGCTGCTGTTACAGAGCTGTCTCGGGGGGGCGGGGGTGAGGGGGCTAGTACAGAATAGATTACGCTGAGCAGCAGGGTCAAAAAAAGGACTTGGGCTTGGGCGAGAGTCCCGTGGGGGAGTAGGTTCCTTAAAAGGCGTTTGAAAGTTGAGAGTGAGACGTGACAGAGGTGCTGAAAGGGGGGAGTCGGGAAGGGTGGGTGGACGGGACCTGAAGGAGCATTTGCTGAGGGATGGAGTAGAAAGAGATAAAAAGGGAAGAGAAGATGGGGTAAACTGGGCGATCAGCATTAGATGGCACCAGTCTTCAGTTTTAAAGACTGATGGTGGATGGGAAGACCGGGGGAGGCGAGGAATCCCAGAAGGAACCAAGAAAGAATCAATTAATATTTAATGATGCTTTAATTAAAATCCAGCCTCCAGTGTTTGAAATCCCGAAAACATAATTTCTATGATTGCCAAAAAGAAATTGCTGTTTTCTTTTAAAGCAGCTTCTCTATTGGCTGATGTCATGGGCTTAATGAGCAAGGTACCTCAACCTGTGACATCAGCAGCAAGGCGATCCATTCAGATTGTGGAGTGGGGAGTGAAATAGCTCAATCCAGACAACACACTAAAATCAGCTTTAGGTCGACATCATTGTTCAGCGTTTAAATAGAGTGAACTATCACTTTGTCAGATGGCATTAAGTTGCGATGCATTCATTCAGGACTAATCTAGGCTTCTTAAGCCGTATTTCCCAGAGCTGAGCATCATTTCAGCATAGATGAATTTTTCCTGCTGATCTTGTGAACTGGTCAGTGTCCTCACTAAATTTCAACTGGACTTGACACCACTCTGTGAAATGACGGCATTAAACATGTAACTTATGCATTTCTTACCTCCAGACTTGACTATTCCAACGCACCCCTGGCCGGCCTCCCACATTCTACCCTCCGTAAACTTAAGGTCTTCCTTAACTCTGCTGCCCGTGTCCTAACTCGCACCAAGTCCCGTTCACCCATCACCCTTGCGCTCACTGACCTACATTTATTCCTGGTTAAGCAATGCCTCGATTTTAAAATTCTCGTCCTGGTTTTCAAATCCCTCTATGGCCTCGCCCCTCCCTATCTCTGTAATCTCCTGCAGCCCCACAATCCTCCATGATAATCTGCGCTCCTCTAATTCTGGCCTCTTGAGCATCCCTGATTATCATCGCTCAACCATTAGTGGCCATGCCTTCTGTTGCCAAGGCCCCAAGCTCTGGAACTCCCTGCCTAAACCTTTCTATCTCTCTTTCCTCCTTTAAGACGTTCTTTAAAACCTACCACTTTAACCAAGCTTCTGATTATCTGCGCTAATTTTTCCTTATGTGGCTCAGTGTCAAATTTTGTCTTATAACACCCCTGGGAAGCGCCTTGGGATGTTTTACTATATTAAAGACGCTATATAAATACAAGTTGTTGTTGCGTTTGTGAAATTCCTGTGTCTGACCATAGAATAAATTAGTCAACCTGGTTATATTAAACGGGCTCCTGTTGTATTTGGGAGCAAAAGAGTTTCACACAAGTGCTTTGAGATGTTCATTGCGAATATCGCACGGTGTCATTTTACCCCAAGAAAAGATCCCAAGACACTTCACAGCTGCGTGTGGAGAAACTAGATGTGAAACATAGAAACATAGAAAATAGGTGCAGGATTAGGCCTTTTGGCCCTTCAAGCCTGCACCACCATTCAATATGATCATGGCTGATCATGCAACTTCAGTACCCCACCCCTGCCTTCTCTCCATACCCCCCGATCCCTTTAGCCATAAGGGCCACATCTAATTCCCTTTTGAATATATCTAATGAACTGGCCTCAATAACTTTCTGTGGTAGAGAATTCCACAGGTTCACAATTCTCTGAGTGAAGAAGTTTCTCCTCATCTCGGTCCTAAATGGCTTACCCCTTATCCTTAGACTGTGACCCCTGGTTCTGGACTTCCCCAACATCAGGAACATTCTTCCTGCATCCAACCTGTCCAATCACGTCAGAATTTTATATGCTTCTATGAGATCCCCTCTCATTCTTCTAAATTCCAGTGAATATATGCCGAGTCGATCCAGTCTTTCTTCATATGTCAGTCCCGCCATCCCGGGAATCAGTCTGGTAAACCTTCGCTGCACTCCCTCAATAGCAAGAATGTCCTTCCTCAGATTCGGAGACCAAAACTGTACACAATACCCAAGGTGTGGCTTCACCAAGGCCCTGTACAACTGCAGCAAGACCTCCCTGCTCCTATACTCAAATCCTCTCGCTATGAAGGCCAACATACCATTTGCTTTCTTTACTCCCTGCAGAAATGAGTAAAAGCTGGGCTGAAGAGGTGAGTTTTAATTAATGTGCTCAATGTCCATGAGTTCTTCGGAATTGTTGGAGGTGAGGGTGGTGGGGGCAGAGAAGGGGGGTTTAATGAGATGGTTTTTAGTGGAGAAAAGAAGTCAGGGGTTGGTTATATTTGCACTCCAGTGGTGGGTAGTTTTGGAAGAGGAGAGTGGGGCGTGAAAGCACTTGATGTGACCGACCAGATCTGTTGGGGGTTGGCTAAATCGAGGTGCATCTTAGATACACTCAGGTCTGTGACCCTTGGACCTGAGGGAGCAAAGATGATGGCCATACCGAGGGAACAACCAGGATGGGAGAGAGTGAATGTTTTACTGGGGACACGGGCATCAATGGTGGAGATGAGGAAGTGTCTGAGAGAATCAACAGCCGCAGACGTGAATAGAAGGCCAATTACTCGGGAGTTGGAAGTTTGAAAGAACATAAGAAATAGGAGCAGGAGTCGGCCATTTGGCCCCTCGAGCCTGCTCCGCCATTTAATAAGATCATGGCTGATCTGATCTTGGCCTCCACGCCACTTCCCTGCCCGCTCCCCATAACCCTCGACTCCCTTATCGTTCAAAAATCTGTCTACGTCCACCTTAAATATATTCAATGACCCAGCCTCCACAGCTCTCTGGGGCAGAGAATTCCAAAGTTTCACGACCCTCTGAGAGAAGAAATTCCTCCTCGTTTCCATTTTGAATGGGTGACCTTTTTGCAATGTGGAGCTCCACCTAGTGGGCTACTGCTCCATCTAGTGTACTGCTGTGGTAATGCAACTGCTATATCACACCCTTATTCTGAAGTGCAGCTGTAAATGACTTAGGGGAGAGTCCTTTTCCAGGAATGGATGCAGAAGGAAGTGGGTTGGAAAGGTGTATGGGGGATTGCGGCTGATGAGGGTTAACAGGAAGTGGGTAGAGTTAGTCCATGTCGGTGATTGAGACCATGCGAGTAGCGAGGCCATGGAAGACGGCAGTGTCCGGGGCGGGGGGGGGGGACGCGGGGGGATGGGGAATATGGGTAGGGGAGTTTATACGACGGGTCGAGGTTTAGGGAGGTCAGGAGGGCAGCGAATTCAGAGGGAAGAGAGCCACTACACTTTCCTCGATGGAGAACTTCACAAAAACAAATCTAAGTGGCCAGCCTGAGAATGACGATATATTCAGAAACTGTTTATTTCCCAGTTCATTAAAATGAGTCCATTGTCTCCACACATTATGAGCTCCCTGTTGCTGTCACCGAACAAAAGATAATTGAAGGAACAACTTTCACAACAAACAGGTCCCCTGAAATCTATCACGAGAACAGCTCAATAACTATGTTTTCTTGAGATAGGCAAATTAAAGATAGCCTGTTCTAAGATCCCAATGAGAGTTCATAATTGGCTAGAAAGACAGTGCAATTTCTTCTTGTTTTAATTATAGTCATAAAAAGAGAGTAATGCATTCTTTCCGCCATATCTTAGCCACTGCTCAAAAGGATTTTTTTTATTACTTTCTAACTGATGAGCTATATATAATATTTATATGTTCATTTGCTCTTTTCCCCAATATCTCCTTGCCTGAAGGCAGTTCTGTGCGAGAGTACAGTGGCTGCCCTCCAAACCCTCACTCAAGTGTTCAACGCTCAAGTCTGAGCCCAGACTGTGAGAGTTCGTTCATCGCGCACACAATTTCCTCACAGGCACTTTCCAGCGAAGGTTACTGGGTAGCAAGATTCCAACTGTTAACACAAGCACGATTAGCTCGTTCAGACAGGCAGATTACAGTCACGATGTTGGTCCTTGCTGTGCGCAAATTACCTCAGTGTCGACCCTTCAAAAGGTACCTCATTTGCGATGAGGTGGTGAAAGGCGCTATATAAATCCAGGTTCTTTCTTTCTTGAACCCATGACTTTCCTGGTCTGTGTAACTCAATATTACACTACATAGTGTAGTTGCCCACTGAGCCACCAGGGGGCGGATGCTGTTGGTTTCACTGTTTCCACAGTGGGGGCGAAATTCCCTCCCACCCAGATTGGAGGGCGGTGATCTTTCGAGGCCGGGACTGCTATCGTCCAGCCTGGAAGTCCCGCCCCCGACATGGAATTGGGTTACGCGCGCCCTTCAAAAGATGCAGAGCGTCGTCTCCGGGGCGGGAGCGCGGCCCTGAATCCACAGTCAGAATTCAGAGTCCAGACGCAAGAATCGTCCGACAAAATAAAATGGCAGCCCGGGGCGTTAAAGCCCTCCCCTTTAAGGGGCGCCCCGACCGCGGATATCTGCCAGCTTCGTGACGATGGCGCAAACAATCGCCATCGTGGCTCACAGGGCGTAAAGGGGTCGGCGCACGCGGCGGCCCAGGGCGCTAATTGCGAGGCGGGGTGTTACCGGGACAGTGCCCCCCAAATCTTCGGAGCAATTTCACGGGAGGTGGTAACGCCCCCCCTCTCCCGGGCATTAACGGGGCTATAAAATGGGGCAATTTTAGCCTCAGTATCTCCTACCACCATGTAAAATGCTCTGGTTTGCAAGTGTCTGCTTACTGAGCTATTGCCAGTACTGCTTCATAACAGCTGACAGGACACAAGAGTTATTGTTGTTCTTAATTATACTTTCTTCACTCAGAGGGTTGTGAATCTTTGGAGTTCTCTGCCCCAGAGGGCTGTGGATGCTGAATCATTGAGTATATTCATGGCTGAGTTATAAAATCGATACATTTTTGGACTCTAGAGGAATCGAAGGATATGGGGCTCAGGCGTGAAAGTGGAGTTAAGGTCGAAGATCAGCCATGATCTCATTGAATGGCAGAGCGGGCTCGAGGGGCTGTGTAGCCTACTCCTGCTCCTATTTCTTAAGTTGTTTTTTTATTCTTTCAAGACTTGACTCCTATTCAATGGGAGTTCAGTACTGTACTGATCCATTTAGAAAAATCCTGTGCATGGGAACTTAACATGATTATTATTTTGCTTCAGAGAGCAGTTAAAAGTCAACCACTAGGTGTGGGACTGGAGTCACATATATACCAGACCGGACCAGGAGGGACAGACGCCTTCCCTAAAGAGCATGAACTATCCAGTTGGGACAATTAGATAGCTTCATGATCACTTTTACTGATACTAATTTTTTAAATTATTGATTCCAGTTTTATTTTAAATTGATACAAATTCTCGAACTGCATTTTTTGAGATTATTAGTCCAGGCCTGTAGATTGCTAGTCCAGTATCACAATTACTACACTACAATACCCCATGGGACGTGAAGCTCTTCTGCTAGAGGGTGAAGACATTGATATCCCTTTATCATATTTATTTTATTCATTCACGGGATGTGGGCGTCGCTGGCAAGGCTGGCATTTATTGCCCATCCCTAATTGCCCTTGAAAAGGTGGTGGTGGTGAGCTGCCTTCTTGAACCACTGCAGTCCGTGTGGTGAAGGTGCTCCCACAGTGCTGTTAGGGAGAGAGTTCCAGGATTTTACACACTGCAGCCACGGTGTGCCGGTGGTGGAGGGAGTGAATATTGAAGGTGGTGGATGGGGGGCCAATCAAGCGGGCTGCTTTGTCACACTGGATACACCAGTGTTGAGCTTCTTAAATGTTGTTGGAGCTGCGCTCATCCAGGTAAGTGGAGAGTGTTCCATCACACTCCTGACTTATGCCTTGTAGATGGTAGAAAGGCTTTGGGGAGTCAGGAGGTGCATCACTTGCTGCAGAATACCCAGCCTCTGACTTGCTCTTGTAGCCACAGTATTTTTGTGGCTGGTCCAGTTAATGGTGACTCCGAGGGTGTTGAGGGTGAGGGATTTGACGATGGTAATGTAATCGAATATCAAGGGGTGGTGGTTAGACTCTCTCTTGTTGGAGAAGCACTTGCGTGGCACGCGAATGTTACTTGCCCGTTAGCAGCCCAAGCCTCGATGTTGTCCAGGTCCTGTTGCATGTGGGCACGGACTGCTCCATTATCTGAGGAATTGCGAATGGAACTGAACACTGTGAAATCATCAGCGAAAGTCCCCACTACTGACCTTATGGTGGAGGGTCATTGATGAAGCAGCTGAAGATGGTTGGCCCTGAGGAACTCCTACAGCGATGACGTGGGGCTGAGATGATTGACCTCCAACCACCACAACCTTCTTCCTTTGTGCTGGGTATGCCTCCAGCCCCTGGAGAATTTTCCCCTGATTCCCATTGACTTCAGTTTTACTAGGGCTCCTTGATGCCACACTCAGTTAAATGCTGCTTTGATGTCAAGGTCAGCCACTCTCACCTCCCCTCTGGAATTCAGCTCACTTGTCCAAGTTTGGACCAAGGTTGCGGTGAAGTCTGGAGCCGAGTGGTCCTGGCATCATCCAAACTGGGCATCGGTGAGCAAGGTATTGATGAGTAAGTGCTGCTTGATAGCACTGTTGACGGCACCTTCCGGCACTTTGCTGATGATTGAGGGTCACCTAATGTAATAGATTTGTCCTGCTATTTGTGGACAGGACATAACTCAACTATTTTCCACTTTGTCGTGTAGATGCCAGTGTTGTAGCTGTACTGGCATAGCTTGGCTAGAGGCAAGGTTATTTCTGGAGCACAAGTCTTCAGCACGACAGATGGGATGTTGCTGGGGCTCAAAGCCATTGCTGTATCCAGTGTGCTCAGCTGCTTCTTGATATCACGCGGAGTGAATCAAATTGGCTGAAGACTGGCTTCTGTGATGGTGGGGACTTCAGGAGGAGGCCAAGATGGATCATCCACTCGGCACATCCGGCTGAAGATGGTTGTGAACGCTTCAGCCTTGTCTTTTGCACTTGCGTGCTGGGCTCCGCCATCATTGAGGATGGGGATGTGCTTGGAGCCTTCTCCTCCTGTTAGTTGTTTAATTGTCCACCACCCATTCACGACTGAATGTGGCAGGACTGCAGAGCTTTGATCTGATCCATTGGTTGTGGGATCACTTAGCTCGGTCTATCGCATGCTGCTTCCGCTGTTTAGCATGCATGTCGTCCTGTGTTGCAGCTTCCCCAGGTTGTCACCTCATTTTTAGGCATGCCTGGTGCCACTCCTGGCATGCTCTTCTACACTCCTCATTGAACCAGGGTTGGCCCCCTGGCTTGATGGTAATGGTAGAGTGAGGGATATGCCGGGCCGTGAGATTACAAATTGTGGTGAAATACAATTCTGCTGCTGATGATGGCCCACAGCGCCTCATGGATGCCCAGTTTTGAGCTGCTAGATCTGTTTTGACTCTATCCTATTTAGCACGGTGGTAGTGCCACACAACACGATGGAGGGGTCGCCATGTGAAGCTGGGACTTCGTCTCCGCAATGACTGTGCGGTGATCACCGCTACCAATTGCTGCCATGGACAGATGCATCTGCGACAGGTAGATTGGTGAGGATGAGGTCAGGTAGGTTTTTCCCTGGTGTTGGTTCTCTCACCGCCTGCTGCAGGCCCAGTCTGGCAGCTATGTCCTTCAGGACCTGGCCAGCTCGGTCAGTAGTGGTGCTACCAAGCCACTCTTGGTGATGGACATTGAAGTACATTCTGTGCCCTTGCTACTCTCAGTGCTTCTTCCAAATGGTGTTCAACATGGAGGAGTACTGATTCAACAACCGAAGGAGGGCGGGAGGTGGTAATCAGCAGGAGGTTTCCTTGCCTGTGTTTGACCTGATGCCATGAGACTTCATGGGGGCCAGAGTCACTGTTGAGGACTCCCAGGGCCACTCCCTCCCGACTGTATACCAAATCTCTGAGCGAGACCTAAGAGCATCGCTGTCCTGAGTTTACTTTTCAATTTCGGTGCTCTCTCTGTGACCTGGCATCAAACAGGAAGCCCATGCACAGAATACCCATCAAGGTAATTTTCACTCCAGAGACTTGAGCATAAAAACCTAGGCTGACACTCCAATGCAGTGATGAGGGAGTGCTGCACTGTCGCAGGTGCTGTCTTTCGGATGAGACGTTAAACCGAGGCCCCGCCTGCCCTCTCAGGTGGACATAAAAGATCCCACGGCACTATTTCGGAGAAGAGCAGGGGAGTTATCCTCGGTGTCCTGGCCAATATTTATCCCTCAATCAACATCACTTTATTTTAAAAAAACATTATTTGGTCATTTAATTCATTGTTGTTTGTGGGACCTTGCTGTGCTCAATTTGGCTGCCTTGTTTTCATCATTACAATAGTAACTACACTTCTAAAGTGGCTGTAAAGCACTTTGGGACGTCCTGAGGTTGCGAAAGCCGCTATATAAATGCAAGTTTATTATCATCAACTAGCAATGTTATGACACAGAAATTGCAAACAGGACCGGGACAAATTTGCAATGACATCATCATCATCATCATTATAGGCAGCCCCTCGAAATTGAGGAAGACTTGCTTCCACTCTAAAAGTGAGTTTTCTGGTGACTGAACAGTCCAATAAGGGAATTACAGTCTCTGTCACAGTTGTTGAAGGAAAGGGTGGGTGGGGAGTTTGGTTTGCCGCACGCTTCTTCCGCTGCCTGCGCTTGGTTTCTGCGTGCTTTTGGCGACGAGACTCGAGGTGCTCAGCACCCTCCCACAAGAGGCCAGCCTCGGCCGTGTTACTTCTGGTGAGGGACGTTCACCGGAGACAGTTATACCAGTGGAGGGCACTAAGTCCCAGGGGAGAGCTTGCGGGATATTTTATTTCGCTATATGCACGGGGCTGTTGCAACACGGGTTGCCCTCTTAGAAGCATTGGTGGAAGGGGGAGGCTGTGGCAACAGCTTTTAAGAGGGAAGTGGATCAATATTTGGAAAGAAAGACTTAATGGGGCAGTGCAATGAGACTAAGCGCTTGGCTCTTTCAAGGGGCTAGCACGGACATGATGGGCTGGAGAGCCTCCTTATCCAGTGCTAATGCTATATGGCTGTCCTGGTCACTCGCCGAATGTGACTTGTCAGTTTTTAGCTTCATCTGGCTGCAGGTGACCAAGACTGCGGAGGCTGGGAGCTGAGGGTCAACGCTATAGATTCTTCGAGGTGTCAGACCGAGAGGACCAAGGCGTAGGTATAAATAGCTGTCGAGGCGAGTAATGGGGAGGCGGGGCCGAAAATGCCCCATTCCATAAGAGCTGTGGCCGCCTCTTTGAGTCGGTAAGGACTCTCTGCCTGGTCGGTGTAGAGTCAGCGATGATTGATCATATTGCCCTACCTGCGTTTCCCTGCGATGATCGTCATCGCGCGGCCCGTTTTGCCGCCACCGACGGGCACGCGCCAACCCCCTCGCCGACCGGTGGAGGCGACCCCCCCTTTCCGACCCCCGTGTGAGCGGAGGGGCCGCCGGTCAGTGCCACTCAGAGCTTGCCCCTGGACGGGAAGCTGGGTGTGCGCCTGGGGCGGTGCGTCCGTCCTTTACGAGGAGGGCGCACCGCCGCGGCCGCCATTTTATTTTACTTGCCTGCCGACTCCCGAGGCCGGCCCGACAATGGCGGCCATGGGGTTCGGCCGGGCCACCAACAGAGCAGCTCCGGAACCGCGCTCCCCCCCGGCCCCCCACCCGCCTTGGGTGCCGGGATGTTGGAGCAGCCGGAACCCTCCCTGGTGTGCCCAGTGGATCAAACTAAACGAACTGCAGAGCTCGCGGCGGCCCTGCCCTTTAACCGAAGGCGAGGGACGTTGTGATGCTTCAGCGCGGCGCTGATGACACGGAGCGATGGACGACCCGATCAGGGCACTCCCGCCCCGCAGCCGATCGGAACACCGCACCGACCAAGCATAAAAACCCAAACACCTGAATATCGCTTGATTCTCCCCCCCCGTGCCCCCATGGATTGGGATGGAGAAGATTTTTCAAAAACGTTGAGTGCGCCTACTCTTAGTCGGGGCGGGGTGGGGAGGGGGGGGCAATTTTGGCCCTGTTTGCGGACCACTTTCCTCCCCGACCCCCTCCTCCTCCCACCTTCCCCTTCCCCATCACAGCTAATGTGCCAGTTTCAAGATCTCGTCATCCTTTACGGCCGGTCCGTGTTTGCTATTGTATTTCCAATGTGTCCATGGGAAAGAATGTCCCAGATGCTAGGCATATAATGGATTAGCCATTAGGGGCACTAACAGGGTCAGCGATTGAAAGAGGCAAACTATCTCAGGTACGCAGTCTATTTATCATACACAGTACACGTGTAGAATAGCTCGCATTGATTTCTGTGTGATCTCGCATGTCAATGCCGTAATGATATACAGTGAAAAGGTAAATGAGAGAAAGATATGAAAAGCATTCTTACACATTATCGCTTATTTATATTTTTTTACAGTGTCAGTTGTGTACAGTAGGTATGCCACCATTACAGTCACAATCCCCTTCCCCCTTATCGAATCATAGAATATTACAGCACAGAAGGAGGTCATTCGGCCCATCGAGTCTGCGCCAACTCTTTCAAAGAGCAATCCAGTTAGTCCCACTACCCCGCTCATTCCCCATACCCCTGCAATTTTTTTCATCTTCACATATTTATCCAATTCCCTTTGAAAGGCGACTATTGAATCTAACCCCAACACCCGATCAGGCAGCGCATTCCACATCCTAACCATCATCATCATCGCAGGCAGTCCCTCGAAATCGAGGAAGACTTGCTTCCACTCTAAAAGTGAGTTCACAGGTGACTGTACAGTCCAATACGGGAATTACAGTCTCTGTCACAGATGGGACAGACAGTGGTTGAGGGAAAGGGTGGGTGGGGAGTCTGGTTTGCCGCACGCTCCTTCCGCTGCCTGCGCTTAATTTCTGCACGCTCTCGGCGACGAGACTCGAGGTGCTCAGCGCCCTCCCGGATGCTCTTCCTCCACTTAGGGTGGTCTTTGTCCAGGGATTCCCAGGTGTCGGGTGGGGATGTTGCATTTTATCAAGGAGGCGTTGAGGGTGTTCTTGAAACGTTTCCTCTGCCCACCTGGGGCTCACTTGCTGTGTAGGGGTTCCGAGTAGAGCGCTTGCTTTGGGTAAAAAGGTTTTTCCTGATGTCCCCTCTGTTTTTTTTGCCAATCACCTTAAATCTGTGCCCTCTGGTTATTGACACACAAAGCTACGGTTCGGGGGAGATGCTCTCGCTGTGCATTTGAATAAGTGGAAGGAAAGTTTGCTATCGCATTTCATTCAAGCGGAGATTGCTTAACAAGTGGGATTTCTAACACATAGTTAATAGGAAAAGGATGGTAGTGGTTGAGTGGGGAGGCAGTTGGCAGAATAAATAGATGATGAGGAAGGGAGTAATTCCTGTTAATTTGTAAATAGATCTCGGCCTATGTTATTAACTCAGGCAATTTGTTATGGGTTGAATCGAACATACTTCACACTCCACTCTCACTTTCTCTTTGTCTAAACACAATACTTCACCTCAGACACAGGCAGCTAGTGACTTTGGAAACCGGTGCGGAATTAACCCTCTAATGATCTTGATTGTGCTCTTTAATAATTACGCATTTAATTCCCAGTGGCTGCAATTTTCACAGACACATTTTGCATTAGAGGTAGTCTATAAGCAAGCCAAAGGCTGCTGGAAAGATAGACTTTTTGATTACCGAGTGGTTTGGATCTCAGCCACTGTGATTATCTGATACCACACTCCTGAGCCCTATGATTACCAGATAACCATGTGCAACGGCCACCACACGTTAAAAAAATCCACGCACAGGCATCTTCCACCCTGCAACATGAAGTTCGGGATCTGGAATATCAGGTCCTTCATTGAAATACCTGTGAACTCATCCCTTTTTGGCGTGGAAGCAAGTCATCCTCGATACGAGGGACTGCTTATGATGATGAGGATCACAGGCACTGTGATTACCTGATACCCTGGATTCTGGGCTTCGTGATTACTGTCATGTATGTACTTTTGGGATCACTAGCCATTAGATGGCATCACTGTTGGGGAGGCCATTGGGCTGCACGCACGTGTGTGCAGCCCAAGTATAAAAGGCCAGCCATTTTGTATATTAGTCACTTTGGTCCTTAATAAAGCAGATCTATGGTCATACCTCTTGGCGTTACTCAGTACTCAGCCTAACAGTTATTGCATACACAACTTTTTGGCGATGAGGCAACAAGAACCTTTGTATGCAAAAATGAGCACAATTGGATTGTTGGACAGATTTGTGGAAGGAGAAGATTGGGCAGACTTTGTGAGCCCTTTGAGCCAATTCTTCGTGGCCAATAAAATGGAGGAGGTCGGCGACACAGATCAGCGCCGGGCGGTGTTCCTCACGGTTTGCGGTCCAAAACTTTATGGTCTGATAAAAAATCTACTCCTGCCTGTGAGTCCAACAGAGAAGACGTATGAAGAATTGTGTACACTGGTACAGGACCACCTTAAACCAGACGAAGGCATCATCATCTCGAGATACAGATTTTATATGCACGTTCGCTCAGAGGGCCAGAATGTGGCAGAATTCATTGCCGACCTGAGACGTCTAGCGGGACGTGTAAGTTCGGGGCTGTGTTGGCAGACATGCTGCGGGACTTCTTTGTAATCAGCATCAAGCACGAGGTGATCCTGCGTAAACTACTGGCGGTGGAGACGTTGGATTTGAACAGGGCCATCACAATCGCTCGATCATGCATGGCGATTGTTCTTGTTCTTATGTTCTTACGAATCTTATGTTCTTGTGTTCTTATTAATGTTGGTGAGGTCCAGAACCGGGGGTCACGGTCTGGAGATGAGGGCGGTAGGCCATTTGGGACAGAGATGAGGAGAAACTTCTTCACCCAGAGAGTGGTGAACCTGTGGAGTTCTCTGCCACAGAGAGTTGTTGAGGCCAATTCACTAAATATATTCAAAAAGGAGTTAGATGTAGTCCTTACTACTAAAGGGGATCGGGGGGTGTGGTGAGAAAGCGGGAATGGGGTACTGAAGTTGCATGTTCAGCCATGAACTCATTGAATGGTGGTGCAGGCTCGAAGGGCCGAATGGCCTACTCCTGCACCTATTTTCTATGTTTCTATGTTCTATGTTTCTATACGATGGATAGAAGTCTAAAGCAGATATCAGAGAAAAATTGAAACTTGTCAAGTAAATATGATTGATTCGGCGTTCGGCAGCAGGAATACATCCGATTTCTCCATGTTGGTGTTGTAGTGGAAATCACTGGCATCAGCAATGCCGATTTAAGCAATATAGTTGCAAAGGCTGTCTGAGATGAGCAAGCGTGCTGCGACACACCACGTGGAGGATGATCATCAGACTAGTGCGGATCTGGATACGCAATCTGAGATACCAGAGGAGGAAATGTCTGGACTGTACTTGTTCCGAACTAATAGCAAACCGATAATGATCAATGTGAAATTTAATGGGGTGCCGGTATCGATGGAACTGGACACGGGGGCGAGTCAATCGATAATGAGCCAGAGGGCATTCGACAAGCTGTGGGATACTAAGGCTGTGAGGCCCAGGCTGAGTCCAGTCAATGCCAAGTTGCACACGTACACCAAAGAATTTATAATGGTGATTGGCAGTGCCACAATTAAAGTGTCGTATGACGGTGCGGTTCATGAGTTACCGCTATGGATTGTCCCAGGCAAAGGTCCAACGCTGTTCGGCTGGAACTGGCTTGAAAAATTCAGATGCGATTGGAGAGACATCAAGGCATTGTTGTCGGAGAAAGATACATGTGCCCAAGTATTGAGCAAGTTCCCCTCGCTGTTCGAACCAGCCATCGGCAACTTCACGGGAGCCAAGGTGCAGATCCACGTGGACTCAGATGCAAGACCCGTCCATCATAAAGCTCGGGCAGTTCCGTACATGATGAGGGAGAAGGTCGAAATCGAACTGGACAGCCTCCGGTTGAGTTTGATGAATGGGCCAGCCCCATTGTTCCTGTGCTGAAAAATGATGGCACAGTCAGAATCTGTGGAGACTACAAGGCTATGATCAACAGGGTTTCGAAACAGGATCAGTACCCGTTACTGAAGGCTGATGACTTGTTTGCAATGCTAGCCGGGGGGAAAGTCATTCACCAAACTGGACTTGACGTCGGACTACATGACACAGGAGCTGGTTGAGACGTCGAAGAAACTTACGTGCATTAACACGCATAAAGGACTGTTTATTTATTACAGGTGTACTTTTGGAAATCGTTCGGCTGCAGCAATATTTCAGAGGAACATGGAGAGTCTACTGAAATCTGTTCCCAGAACTGTCATGTTCCAAGGTGACATCCTGATCACAGGTCGTGACTCCAAAGAACATCTGAACAACCTGGAAGAGGTCCTACATCATCTGGACAAAGTGGGACTCAGACTAAAACGCTTGAAGTGTGTCTTTATGGCACCAGAGGTTGAACTCCTGGAGAGGAAAATTGCTGCTGACGGCATCAGGCCCACGGACGCGAAAACCAAGGCCATCAAGAATGCACCCAAGCCGCAGAATGTGATGGAGCTGCATTTGTTCCTGGGTCTACTCAACTACTTCGGTAACTTCCTACCTAAATTGAGCACCTTATTAGAACCACTGCGCGTGCTGCTAAGAAAAGGCGACAACTGAGTGTGGTGTGTGTCTCAAGACAGAGCTTTTGAGAAAGCCACTAATTTGCTTTGCTCTAACAAGCTATTGGTACATTATGACCCATGTAAATGTTTAGCATTGGCCTGTAATGCTTCGTCATATGGAATTGGTAACGTGCTCCAACAAGCTAATGAGTCGGGTAAACTTCACCCAGTCGCGTATGCTTCAAAAAGTTTGTCTAAAGTGGAAAGAGCCTGTAGCATGGTAGAGAAAGAAGCACTAACCTGTGTGTATGGGGTTAAAAAGATGCATCAGTACCTGTTTGGTCTTTGGTTTGAACTGGAGACAGATCACAAGCCGCTCATTTCCCTGTTCTCTGAAACCAAAGGCATCAATATCAATGCTTCATCCCGCATCCAGAGGTGGGTGCTGACATTATCAGCCTATGATTATGTCATTCGCCATAGATCTGGCACCAAGAATTGTGCCGATGCTTTGAGCCGTCTGCCGTTGCCAACACGGAGGTGGAAACGTCACAACCGGTCGACCTATTGTTAGTTATTGATGCTTTTGAGAGTGAAGGAACCCCTGTCACGGCTCAGCAAGTTAAGACCTGGACCAGCCAGAACCCGATTTAATTGGTGGGGAAGAGTTGCATCTTCAAAGGTGATTGGTCTGCCATACCCAAGCAAATGTGCAAGGAGACCAAACCTTACATTCGTCACAAAGACGAACTGTCTATTCAGTCGGATTGAATACTGTGGGGCAATCGTGTTATTATGCCCAAGAAAGGGAGAGAGAAATTTGTACATGAGTTACATAGCACACATCCCGGCATTGTAATGATGAAAGCTGTCACCAGATCTCATGTATAGTGGTCGGGAATTGATTTTGAGCTGGAATCATGTGTTCTTCAGTGCAACACTTGCATGCAGCTCAGCAAAGCACCAGCGGAATCGTCGCTGTGTCTGTGGTCGTGGCCATCCAAACCATGGTCCAAGATCCACATAGACTTTGCAGGATCCTTCCTGGGGAAGATGTTTTTAGTTGTGGTGGATACATATTCGAAGTGGATAGAGTGTATAATCATGTCATCCAGCACATCCATAGCTACCATTGAGAATCTCAGTGTCATGTTCGCGACACATGGTCTGTCTGCCTGACATCATTGTTAGCAACAACGGATCGTGCTTCACCAGTCAGGAGTTTCAAGAGTTCATGAAACTCAATGGTATCAAACATGTAAGGTCAGCACCATTCAAACCTGCATCCAATGGGCAAGCAGAACGTGCTGTCCAAATTATAAAGCAGAGTATGAAGCGAGTAACCCAAGGGTCACTGCAGACCCGCCTGTCACGCATACTGCTTAGTTACAGGACAAGACCACACACGCTTACCGGGGTATCGCCTGCTGAACTAATGATGAAGAGAGGTCTTCAGACCAAACTATCTCTGTACACCCTGACTTGAATAATCATGTTGAATATAGAAGACAAAGTCAGCAAGGGTATCACGATCGTGCACTGTGTCAGGCGATATTTCTGTAAATGATCCTGTATATGTTCTGTATTATGGTCAGGGTCCCAAGTGGATTGCTGGTACTGTCATGGCCAAGGAGGGCAACAGAGTATTTATTGTCAAGCTCAAAAATGGGCAAACATACAAACATTCCAGTTCGTCTGCGGCACACAGCCGAACCGGAACAGTCGGAGGAAGAGACAATCGACGACAAAACAACCTACCCCCAGTCATCAGAGGACTCAGTGGTCATCAGTGAATCGGGACTTTCAATCACTGACATGTTCAATGAAAATGGACTTTCAATCCCTGACATGGCCATTGCCACTCCCACCAGGTCAGCCACCCAGCCACCAGTCACAACAGGCTCTGAACACTCACCCAAGGCTGGAGTTGAACTGAGTCAGTCAACCCGGGAGCATAAAACACCGGATCTTCTCACTGTGTTAATATCTCAGAGGGGAGTATTGTCATGTATGTACTTTTGGGATCACTTGCCACTAGATGGCGTCACTGTTGGACACCATTGGGCTGCACGCACGTGTGTGCAGCCCAAGTATAAAAGGCCAGCCATTTTGTAAAGTAGTCATTTTGGATCTTAATAAAGCAGAGCCAAGGTCATACCTCTTGGCGTTAAACAGTACCCAGCCTAACAGTTATTGCATACACAATAATTACCTGATACCCTGGATCCCAGAGCAGACCAGAAGAAGGTAGGACATTGCAGGGTGGGGACGTAGGTTCTAGCTCAGGAGGGAGAGGGGGGGCGGATGCCTGGTGCTGGAGCGGCCCAGACCGATATTGTGGAGCCTGGGGATGGACCCACAAACACAAACTTACCTGTTGACTCCTTTTCAGCTGGACCGGCACTGAAACTGGCCGGACTCTGTGCAGCTCAAGGCCCACACATTACTGTCCGAAAGTGGCAAATGTTGTTGTTATAGGACCCTGCTTTACAATTTCAGTGGACCTCCCGCTTGACTCAGGCGGGCAATCTGGCAGTCCAGGGATAGGCCCCGGGGAAAGTTTACGTCAGGAACAGGGCGGAAAGTAATTCTCCACTATTTTAGGGGCGTTAATGCACTATCCTCGCCTGGCGAGGGTCCCTCAAAATCTTACTGTGAGTATGCTCACAGGTTTGTAGAGCTGTTGACACCCAGGCCGCCTGCAATTTCTGCGGTCTGGAGGAGTCCGTGTTCCATGTGCATGTATTTGAAGGGGCTGTTCCTCCATTTTTGGCTGCACTTCAGTTCCCCGCTCCTGATCTTTGAGCATCCTGTGCGGAGGGGAGCGGACAGGACGGAGGGCCTCCTCGTAGGACTGCTCCTGGTGCTGGCCAAGGTGGCCATTAACCAGCCCAGGCAGTGGGCGGTTGAGGGCGTCATTCAGCCCGACTGCCTGCCTCTCTTCCACGGCTATGTTCGCGCCCGGGTGTCCCTGGAGATGGAGCACGCGGTGTCCACCCATACACTCGCGGCCTTCCGCAAGAGGTGGGCACCGGAGGGACTGGAGTGCATCATCACCCCCGGCAACCACATTTTAATTTAACCATTTAAGGTTCACAAAGTTTTATTTGTTCATTTGTCGGTTCTAGTGTCCCTTTAATAAGGCACTCGCCTTAGAGTTTCATTAAAATAGTGTAAGTGGCTTAGCCGGTCACGTGATGTTGACAAGACTCAATAAAACCCCAGCCAGTTGGGTTCGGGGGATCCATGATGAGGCAGGTGGTTGTGAGCCTGGTGGATGAACTGGTAATGTGTAGTGTGATTGTTAAACCTTTGCTAATAAACCAACTAGTTCTTAATGGCAATATGTTGCTATGAATTCTTAAGCCAAGAACCCATGAAGCAAATACATTTACAGACAGCACCTCTCAAACCTGCCACCTCTACCATCTAGAAGGACAAGGGCAGCAGGCGCATGGGAACACCACCACCTGCATGTTCCTCTCCAAGTCACACACCATCCTGACTTGGAAATATATCGGCCGTTCCTTCATCGTCGCTGGGTCAAAATCCTGGAACTCCCTCCCTAACAGCACTGTGGGAGCACCTTCACCACACGGACTGCAGCGGTTCAAGAAGGCGGCTCACCACCACCTTCTCAAGGGATGGACAACAAATACTGGCTTTGCGAGTGATGCCCACATCCGGTGAATGAATAACAGAAATCCTCTGATCCTTACAATATGTAAGGAAGCGTTACCCGTTAGAAGTCACATCGGAATACATTTTCAGTCCGCTCTGAAGAAACGCAGGCATGTCCGATAAAAGTTTAGTTTTGAAATGGCGCTGCGGCTCGCGAACTGTAGAAATAATTTTCCACAAGTCAAGAGGAATAAAATTGCCTGGGGCTCCAAGGCATTCTTTCTAAGAGAGGAGCCCCACGGAGAGTCCCGAAGAATCGAGCTGCATTGGACTTCATGACCTTTAGAATACAGGCAACCGAAAAAAAAAAAATCCCACCACAAATGGAAAAGCAAGTTAATTGATGAGACTCTGAGAAATGTATTGGGCTTCCATCAGCAACACATTCCCAGTAAGGAGCAGAGAGATAAATCGCTCTCCCGAACAGCTTTCTCTCTCCGCTTGCAGCTCTATACCCCTGTTAGTTTTGCCATCTATCTACCAGCCCCGGAGCAATCTGATGAATGACTGCAGCTCCCGTGCTGGCTTTACCGCAGTTAAGTGCCTGTCATTTAACGTTGCAAATGCCCAGTTGACGCGGGCTACGGGTGAGGGGTAAGAGGGAGCAGTTTATTTGCAAGCTAATTATACGCACTTCCGCAGAGGTAGGTAGAATCGCATTCCATCCATAACGCTGTTCGAGTTCTTGTTGATTCTGCTGCCCTACAGGATGACAGATATCTGCAGTGAATTATGTCTTTAACAGTGACTGCCTTGTGCAACGTGGTTTGAACAATTTCTCTAACACGGCACCAAGAGCCACAGAATAAAGGGATCTCACCCCTGTGGCACTGCAGCTACTGATTCCACCATGTTTGGTACGGTAGCAGACGTTCATCCAGAAGCTGAGTTCAAATCCCACCACGGGCAGTCGGGGGATTTAAATTCAGTTAATGAAATAAATCTAAAAAAAAGCTAGAGTAATTAACGATGAAATTACAGCATTGTTGTTAAACCAGAGGCTGACCCAGACTGTTCGCAACCTTGGTGTCACATTTGACCCTGAAATGAGCTATCGACCACATATCCGCAGCATAACTAAGACCACCTGTTTCCACCTCCGCAACAGCGCCCGTCTCCGCCCCCGCCTCAGCTCATCCGCTGCTGAAGCCCTCATCCATTGCCTTTGTTACCCCTAAGGCTTGACTATTCCAACGCACTCCTGGCTGGCCTCCCACCTTCTACCCACATAAAACTCGAGGCCATCCAAAACTCAGCGGTCCTAACTCGCGGCAAGTCCCGCTCACCCATCACCCCTGTGCTCGCTGACCTACATTGGCTTCCGGTTAAACAACGCCTCGATTTCAAAATTCTCATCCTTGTTTTCACATCCCTCCATGGCCTCGCCCCTCCCTATCTCTGTAATCTCCTCCAGCCCCACAACCCCCCCCCCCGAGATGTCTGCGCTCCTCAAATTCTGCCTGCTTGAGCATTCCTGATTATAATCACTCCATCGGTGGCCATGCCTTCTGTTGCCTAGGCCCCAAGCTCTGGAACTCCCTGCCTAAACCTATCCGCCTCTCTTTCCTCCTTCAAGACGCTCCTTAAAACCTACCTCTTTGACCCCAGCAAGCTCCCCGCTGGAATGGAATCAAACTATAGAACTAATGGGAATCTGTTGCCGTCTCCAGGCTAGATCCAAGGTCGTCCCATCCTCTGTCGTCGAACTACAGTAAGCAGATGACGCTTGTGTCTGCGCACACTCGGAGGCCAAACTCCAAGCCATCGTCAACACCTTCACCAAGGCATATGAAAGCATGGGCCTTACACTAAACATCCGTAAAGCAAAGGTCCTCCACCAACCTGACCCTGCCATACAACACTGTCCCCACGGTCATCAAAATCCACAGCGCGGCCTTGGACAACGTGGACCATTTTGCATACCTCAGGAGCCTACTATCAGCAAGGGCAGACATTGACGATGAGGTCCAACACCGCCACCAGTGCACCAGTGCAGCCTTCAGTCGCCTGGGGAAAAGAATGTTTGAAGACCAGGACCTCAAATATGGCACCAAGTTTATGGTCCACAGGGCAGTAGCCATACCCGCCCTCCAATATGACTCAGATATATGGACGATGTACAGCAGACATCTCAAAATGCTGGACAAGTACCACCAGGGCTGACTCCGCAAGATCCTGCAAATCCATTGGGAGGACAGACACACCAATGTCAGTGTTCTCTCTCAGGCCAACATCCCCAGCATCGAAGCACTGACCACACTCGACCAGCTCTGTTGGGCGGGCCACATTGTCCGCATGCCTGACACGAGACTCCCAAAGCAAGCACTCTACTCAGAACTCCTACACAGCAAGCAAGCCCCAGGTGGGCAGAGGGAATGTTTCAAGGACACCCTCAAAGCCTCCTTGATAAACAGCAACATCCCCAGCGACACTTGGGAGTCCCTGGCCAAAGAGGAGGAAGAGCATCCGGGAGGACGCTGAGCACCTTGAACCTCGTCGCTGAGAGCATGCAGAAACCAAGCGCAGGCAAACCAGACTCCCCACCCACCCTTTCCCTCAACCACTGTCTGTCCCACCTGTGACAGAGACTGTAATTCCCATATTGGACTGTACAGTCACCTGAGAACTTGTTTTTAGAGTGGAAGCAAGTCTTTCTCGACTCTGAGGGACTGCCTACGATGATGATGATGCTCACCTCCGCTAATTTCTACTTATGCGGCTCGGTGTCAAATTTCTTATCTCATAATACTCCTGTGAAGCGCCCTGGGACATTTCACCACTTTAAAAAGGCGCTATATAAATATAAGTTGCTGTTGTTGTTAAATATCCAACTTGTTCACTGGTGTCCTTTCATCAGATTCCTTTAGGGAAGGAAATCTGCTGTCTTTACCCGTTCTGGCCTATCTGTGACTCCAAACCCATGTGTTTGACTCTTAACTGCCCTCTGAAATGGCCCAACAAGCCACTCAGTTGTATCAAAGCTGCCATGAAAAGCTACCCACACAAATTACAGTAGTTCAAGAAGGCGCACCACCACATTTTCAGGGGCAATTGGGGATGGGTAATAAATGCCGGCCTTGCCAGCGACATCCATATCCCGTGAGTAAATAAAAAAGGTTTGTGACTTAATAAAGGGGAAATATTTTAACACAAAGTCGCATTTTTTTTATTATGCTATAAGAATATAAGAAATAGGAGCAGGAGTAGGCCACATGGCCCCTCGAGCCTGCTCCGTCATTCAATAAGATCATGGCTGATCTGATCATGGACTCAGGTCCACTTCCCTGCCCACTCCCCATAACCCCTTATCGTTTAAGAAACTGTCTATTTCGGTCTTAAATTTATTCAATGTCCCAGCTTCCACAGCTCTCTAAGGCAGCGAATTCCACAGATTTACAACCCTCTGTCTGAGAGAAGAAATTTCTCCTCATCTCAGTTTTAAATGGGCGGGCCCTTATTCTAAGATCATTCCCTCCAGTTCTAGTCTCCCCTATCAGTGGAGACATCCTCTCTGGATCCACCTTGTCAAGCCCCCTCATAATCTTATACGTTTCGATAAGATCACCTCTCATTCTTCTGAATTCCAATGAGTAGAGGCCCAACCTACTCAACCTTTCCTCATAAGTCAACCCCCTCATCCCCGGAATCAACCTAGTGAACCTTCTCTGAACTGCCTCCAAAGCAAGTATATCCTTTCGTAAAAATGGAAACTAAAACTGCACACAGTATTCCAGGTGTGGCCTCACCAATACCTTGTATAACTGTAGCAAGACTTCCCTGCTTTTATATTCCATTCCCTTTGCAATAAAGGCCAAGATTCCATTGGCCTTCCTGATCACTTGCTGTACCTGCATACTTTCCTTTTGTGTTTCATGCACAAGTACCCCCAGGACCTGTTGTACTGCAGCACTTTGCAATCTTTCTCCTTTTAAAAATAATAACTTATGTTTAAGATCCTTCTCTCACCTCTAGCCTTCTACGGAGTCAGCAGTGATTAAATGGTAGCACTCTCGCCTCTGAATTAGAAGGTCATAGGCACAAAAATCTAGGCTGACACACCTGTGCAGTACTGATGGGGTGCAGCACTGTTGGAGATGCCGTCTTTCAGAAGAGACATTAAACCGAGACTCTGTCAGCTCTCCTAGGTGGACGTAAAAGATCCCATGACACTATTTCGAAGATCAGGGGAGTTCTCCCCGGTGTCCTGGCCAACTTTATCCCCCAACCAACATGTAAAACAGACGATCTGATCATTTGTCTCACTGCTCTTTGTGGGAGCTTGCTGTGCGCAAATTGGCTGCCGCGTTTCCCACATTGCAACAGCGACTACACTCCAAAAGTGCTTCATTGGCTGTAAAGCGCTTTGGGGAATCCTGAGGTTGTGAAAGGCGCTATATAAATGCGTCTTTTTTTCTTTTTCTTTTATAACTGTACTTTATGGAACCTGCCTGATTTCCAGCCTATTGAAATCAATGAAAGTAGTCAGCTGGGTTCTGTAAAAGGCTTGTCAATCTGCTCTGGCAGATTATTGCTCAGGCAGTGAAGATGAAAATCTCTCTGAGTGATTTTCGGCATCGTGGAATTTTTTTATCAGTCCCTACAATATTTAGATTAAAGTTTCGTGCTTTGACATAGTCTTATCATATTTTATCAGATTATTGTCCTGGTGACAACATTCTCCATATTTAACATTCCCCCACACAGCATTCTCTTATTCTGTGCTGAACTTTGACATTTCTGTTATGTATTCATGTGATATTATTCTGAATTTCCCAACATCTTTGGGGAATGAGGTCAGTAAGAGGTGTAGCATAGCTAAGTTCAGAATATTGATCCCATCGGTAAGTGCAGCTTGATTTACATAGCACTTGGCTAAGTCTGATAGAGCAGGTTGCTCATGCACAGAAGAACTATTTTCTAAGCAGCTGCTTTTTATCTGGGTCATAGCAGGTACCCCCAATGTTCTGGTCTGGGACACTGACTGTGTACGCACCTCAGCTCAGAAAAGTGCCTCTAGTCATCATCATCATAGGCAGTCCCTCGAACGAGGATGACTTGCTTCCACAAGAGTTCACAGATGAAGGACCCGATGTTCCAGTCCTGAACTCCAATTAAAGGGTGGAAGATGTCTGTGCGTGGATTTTTTTCACGTGTGGTGACCGTTGCACACCAGCCATCACACGGGCTCGACAGAGCTCAGCCTTTACCCAGTGGCAAGGGTTAACCAGGACGACTGGAGACCTGCTCTGCTGCATGGACCTAGTGCGCACACATATCGCAGTGTGGGCTGGCCCGTGCTGCCCCTGGGCCCTTGGCTCTTCTGGGTCCCGTACCCTCATTTGCCGCACCTCCGCCACGATCTCTCGTCGCTCCTCCGCCACAAACATTCGCTCTAGTAACCCAGCCCTAGACACGCATTCAGTTCTGACGAAATGTCATCGACCTTGAAATGTTGTTAATTCTATTTCTCTCTCCACAGATTCTGCCTGATTTCCAGAATTTTCTGTTTTATTCCTAGACATTAGGGAAATGCTTTCCTAGTTGTTCTGTCGACTTATTGTGGAGAGAGTGAATGAAATATGCAGGAACTGGCATGGGAACACTACCACCTCCAAATTCCCCTCCAAGGCACATACCACCCCGACCTGGAAGTATATCGGCCGTTCCTTCATCGTCGCTGGATCAAAATCCTGGAACTCCCTCCCTAACAGCACTGTGGGAGCATCTTCACCGCACGGACTGCAGCGGTTCAAGAAGGCGGCTCACCACCACCTTCTCAAGGGCAATTAGCGATGGGCAATAAATGCTTGCCAGCGATGCCCACATTCCACGAATAACAAAAAAAGGATTGTCCATACAAGGTTTGAGCTCACTTAATCTTTGGGATCACAGTTCAAGTACATGTCTACGGAATCAAGTACATGGTTCCCTTCTGCAAGATACTGCACAGGCTCCTCACAAACCATTCCATTTGAAATACTGTGCATGTACAGAAATTTAAAGGGACCGTGCATTGAACTAAACAAGCCAAACACAGTAAATGCAATTTAGAGGGAACACTGGTGCTGATTATAATCGCTCAACCATTGGTGGCCTTGCCTTCTATTGCCTAGGCCCCAAGCTCTCGAACTTCCTGCCTAAACCTCTCCACCTCTCTTTCCTCCTTCAAGATGCTCCTTAAAACCTCTCTCTTTGACTAAGAATTTGGTCATCTGTTCTAGTTTTTACTTATGCGGCTTGGTGCCAAATCTTTTATCTTATAATACTCCTGTGAAGCGCCTTGGGATGTTTCACTACGTTGAACGTGCTATATAGATACAAGTTGTTGTTGTGTCACAGGGCGTCAGAAGATAAAATGGACTCTGCCTCACTGATCGCTGAAATAGCCTGATCTGTTGGGATATCGATCACCTATGCACATTGTGTACAGGACGATAGATGTTTCACAGTGAGTTGTCTCTTTGAGGTAACGTTGTCTCTTAGATTACATGCTGTGATGAGAGATTGGGCTGGAGGTGATCCTCTATGGCAAGCTCAGTAGCTGAGCCGGGCAAGTGCGCAGTGCTCCAGTGCACAGTTGACGAGTGACTCACAGCTCAGAACAGTGAGAGGATTTGTAGGGTTGTCACTGGGGTGCTGGGGCTCTTCCCACTGGGCTCCAGCTAACTCTGTAAGCCAGTGCCCTACTCGTTAGGTTCGGTCCTAACTGGATAAGCAGCAGCAGGGTTTCCAGTGTCCCCAGCCATCGTTGAGGGTTCCTCAGTCATGGCTGTTGGAAACATTAGCCACGTTCTCTGTTTAGTCCAGGGGATGTGTTAGTGGGGTGTGTCTCTGCGAGCAAGTTCTCCATTTTATGGAAGTGGGGACTCTACTTTTGTATATTTCTCAGTACTTTGGTTTGGAGAGCCGAATAATTATAACAAAGGTTGAAATTAGATATTTTTTACGGAGCAACTATTGGCAATGTGGCCGACCTGCACCATCAATGATGTCACAATGATCAACGATGCCATCACAATGATCAATGACATCACAACGATCACTGACAACGTCACAATGATCATCAGTGACATCACAATGATCAATGACATCATAATGATCACTAACAACATCACAATGATCATCGATGATGTCACAATGATCACTAACCACAATGATCACCGATGACATCACAATGATCCTATATGATGTCACAACGATCACTAACATCACAATGATCATCAGTGACATCGCAATGCTCAATGACATCACAATGAACATTAATGACATCACAATGATCATCAGTGACATCGCAATGATCAATTACATCACAATGATCACCGATGATGTCACAATGATCACCAACGATGTCACAATGACTATTAACACTTGCAGCTGACTCTGCATTGCGCTTTTTACACTGCATGATTTAGAGTTTTGGGGTAGTGGTTGAGGTTAAGAATTAGGGTCAGTAGTTAGGGGTTGAGTTTAGGGTTAGTGTTTAGGGTTAGAGTTTAGGGTTAGTGGTTAGGAGCTGGAGTTACGGTTAGGATTTAAAGTTTCGGGTTAGTGTTTGGGTTTGGGTTTAGGTTAGGCATATCGTAATAAGGTTGAGGCTAGGGATTAGGGTTAGAACTCATTTCTTTTTGCTACTATTGTAACTTGTCCAAAGCAACCGATATTGCTGCCCCCAAGACCAGTGAGCTGCCTCTGGGTCCACAACTGGTGCCCCCAGATCGCTGGTAATAAGCAAATGAAGGAAATTCGGGCACAAACCAGATTCTAGGCCCATGGTAGAATGAACTATTTCTGCGCTGAAACATTTCTATGAATCTAGTCTGATTCCTGGGATGGGGGGATTGTCTTATAAGGAGAGATTAAGTAGACTAGGCCTGTATTCCCTAGAGTTTAGTAGAATGAAAGGTGATCTCATTGAAACATATAAAATTCTTAAGGGGTTTGACAGTATAGATGCTGGGAGGATGTTTCCTCTGGCTGGGGAGTCCAGAACCAGGGGTCACAGTCTCAGAATAAGGGGGTCGGCCATTTCGGACTGAGATGAGGAGAAACTTCTTCACTCAGATGGCTGTGAATCTTTGGAATTCACTACCCCAGAGGGCTGTGGGTGCCCAGTCGTTGAGTACATTCAAGACTGAGATCAATAGATGTTTGGATATTAAGTGAATCGCGGGATTATGGGCTTCGAGCAGGAAGGTATAATTGAGGTCGATGATCAGCCATGATCTTATTGAATGGCGGAGCAGGCTCGAGGGTCTGTGTGGCCTATTCCTTCTCCCGTCTCTTATGTTCTTGACTGTTCTCTTCAACGACCTTCTCCGTTAACTTGTTTGACAAGTTCTGTTACCATTTGAGGGGGAAAATGTTGCATTCATTCCTTTTCTTCCGTCTAATTTCTTAATTTTTTACCTCTGCCCTCTAATTTTGAATCGTGCACCATTTGAACTGTGTCGCGGCTCAATATTCAGCACAAAAAATGCCAAATGTTTTTTCAGCAAGGTGTACCTTCAATTGATACAATACAATAGCTTCAGTAGAACAGCAAATGCCTGCAGTGATAAAGGAGCTCGTACACAGTAGATGAATGAGTCTCTCCGGGTAACATTCCTTTGCCTTTTTTTTTACTATTGATAACCCAAAGGTCTTGCTTCAGTTTCCTTCACCCTACATCCTATATTTTCCTTCTTACTACTTCACTCTTTTCTTTCTTATATAGTTTTACATAAGAACATAAGAAATAGGAGCAGGAGTAGGCTATTTGGCCCCTTGAGCCTGCTTCGCCATTCAGTAAGATCATGGCTGATCTGATCTTGGCCTCAACTCCACTTCCCTGCCCGCTCCCCATAACCCTTGACTCCCTTATCGTTCAGAAATCTGTTTATCTCCACCTTAAATATATTCAATGACCCAACCTCCAAGCTCTCTGGGGCAGAGAACTCCAAAGATTCACCACCCTCTGAGAGAAGAAATTCCTCTTCATCTCTGTCTTAAATGGGCGACCCCTTGTTCTGAGACTATGCCTCTTAGTTCTAGTGCCCCCCCGCGAGGGGAAACAGCCTCTCTGCATCTATCCTGTCAAGCGATGTATTATTTTGTGCAGCCTTTCAAAAGCCTAGTTTGTACGCGGTTTGGAAAGGCTTTTAAAAGGAAAATAAAAAGAAATTCTGTTCTGCGTTGTGGGAAATAGTCTCAAAGCTAAAAATCGAGTGCCTTGGACAATGCCAGGCTGCCCTGAGGCAAGGCCCATTGGTTAGCGCTCTGAATACTAATCTCTCTTCTCCAAGCACTTCCCTTGTCAGCTCTTGCGAGAGGCAGCGAGTGTTTGTCCCTGGCTTTCTCCACCAGCACAATCAACATAATTTTATACAAGAAAAACCCATTGCTTTCAGGCAATTGGATTCCTAAACGACCGAATGGCACTTTTGACTATTTCCTCTGCGGCTTTTGAAAAAGCTGCTATTTAGTCTTTCCTCTTTCACGGTTCCTCTTATTCTTTTTCCTTTTAAAATACTTGTCACTTTCTTCCCCCTCCCCCTGAGCCCCCCCAAAACAATGCAACGACATTTATTGGTAGGGCTTGATTCAACTGCACAAAAAAACTTGATCGCTTGATTAAAACATTTTTTTTAAAGACACAAGACTCCCAGAGTGTAAGTGGTTTGGGCAGGCAGGGAGAGGGTCAAGGTTAAATTGTGTGGGGAAAAAAGCCTTTTGTCATCAAGCTTTTGATTGCTGCTGTGAAATTCTATTCAGCCGTGTGAGCGAGGGAGACTTTCTGGTGAAACCCACACAACGGGATTGTGTGCTCTCGGAACTGGCAGCTCCAGACTCACTTGTAACCAGAGTTACGGCGGAAGTGTGTCAAACATGCCCAGTGCAATCAAGATTTAAAATTTTAATGGTGACGCAATCCACTCCCCTTTTTCTGAAAGTGGATATCATTTGCCCTTCAGAGGGTCGTGAATCTTTGGAATTCTCTGCCCCAGAGAGCTGTAGAGGCTGGGTCATTGAATATATTTAAGGTAGAGATAGACAGATATTTGAATGCTAAGGGAGTAAAGGGTTATGGGGAGCGGGCAGGGAAGTGGAGTTGAGGCCAAGATCAGATCAGCCGTGATCTTATTGAATGGCGAAGCAGGCTCGAGGGGCCAAATGGCCGACTCCTGCTCCTATTTCTTATGTTCTTATGTCTATATATTTCTGGCAGACTGACACCAAGTCAGTTTGTCTTACCCTCCCCGCTGAAAATATTGCAGGTGCTGACCAGTCCCAGACTGAGAAATCGAATTAAGAAGTGGTAGGGATCTGTGGTAGGAAGGCTACCATATCTCTGCAGTTGGCAGGGGCTGCAACATTAGTGCAGTACCTGCGGTTCCTTTCCTTTCAGGCATTAGAGCTGATGCCCCTCCTCGTTTGAAAGAAAATTAATCTCAAAACGTTCGAACATCTGGCTAGGCTTGTTTTTATTCCCTCGAGTATAGAGGATTAAAGGGTGATCTACTTGAGGTGTTTAATGGTGATTAAAAGAATTGACAGGATAGATGGAAAGAAACTGGTGGGGGGAGTCCAGAACGTTAAAATTAGAGCCAGGCCATTCAGGGGTGATGTCAGGAATCACTTCTTCACACAAAGGGTAATGGGAATCTGGAACTCTCTCCCCCAAAAAATGTTAGGTTGGGGGGATCAATTGAAAATTTCGAAACTGTGTGATAGATTTTTGTTGGATAACGGTGTTAAGGGATATGGACCAAGGCAGGTAAATGGAGTTAAGCCACAGACCAGCCATAATCTGATTGAATGGCGGAGCAGGCCTGAGGGGCTGAATGGCCTACTCCTGTTTCTATGTTCCAATTATTATGCCTAGATATAAAAAACAAACAGCAAATGCTGGGAAACTTACAGAAGATGGGTCTGCGTCTGAGAGAGGGATAGATTAATGTTGGTCCAAAATCTTTCAGGCATTGTGCACTACCAACATTTTTTGTTTATCAGAGAATGATAAAGCACAGAAGGAGACCATTCGGCCAATTGTGGTTGTGCCAGCTCTTTTGAAAGAGCTACCCAATTAGTTCCCCGGACCCAATGCCCCTGCTCTCTCCCAATAGCCATCGTCCCCTCGAAGCTGTTAGGTCACGGGGATTCGCAATGTCTGGGACCGCACACACACACACAAAAATAATTAGTGGGAACATTGCCCACAGCCCTGCAAGTTTTTTTCCCCTTCAAGTATAATCCAATTTCCTTTTGAAAGTTATTATTGAATATGGAGTTTAATATTTTGATATTTCAAATAACAGTGTGTCGATATTTGATGTCTCAAAGATAAGAGGAGACTAATTGATGTCCTGTTACTGACAGCTCCATTTTTGATCGGGGTGGAGGAGCAGTGAGAGATCGAGGCCCAGGAGAGGCGTGAGTTACAGGGCCCAGAAGAGGCGAGGGCCCAGGGGCAGCACGGGCCCAGCCCACACTGCGATATGTGCGCGCACTCGGTCCCTGCAGCAGAGCTGGTCTCCAGTCGTCCTGGTTAACCCTTGCCACTGGACCAAGACCTCGCTCTGTCAAGCTCGTGTGGTGGCTGGTGTGCAACGACCACCACACGTTAAAAAAATCCACACACAGGCATCTTCCACCCTTCAACATGTAGCTCGGAATATCAGGTCTCTCATTGAAACACCTGTGCACTCATCCCTTTTTGGTGTGGAAACGGGTCATCCTCGATACAAGGGACCGCCTAATAATATGCTATACTACTAGGCAGTGCATTCCTGATCACAACAATTTGCTGCTTAAATTTTTTTATTCCTTATGTCGCCTCTGGTTCTTTTGCCAATTACCTTGAACTTTGCGACATGAGGAACAATTTATACTGCGAGCATTATATATTTAACACACAGGCATCCCACGCCCAGTATGCAGAGTGACTGATATATTGCACATGGGAGTAGAGTAGCACATTGATGGGAGCGTTGCACCATGCAGCCTCGAAGCACTGACCACACTCGACCAGCTCCGCTGGGCGGGCCACATTGTCCGCATGCCTGACACAAGACTCCCAAAGCAAGCGCTCTACTCGGAACTCCTACACGGCAAGCGAGCCCAAGGTGGGCAGAGGAAACGTTTCAAGGACACCCTCAAAGCCTCCTTGATAAATGCAACATCCCCAGCGACACCTGGGAATCCCTGGCCAAAGTCCGCCCGAAGTGGAAGTGAATCCGGGAGGGCGCTGAGCACCTAGAGTCTCGTCCCCGAGAGCATGCAGAAACCAAGCGCAGGCAGTGTAAGGAGCGTGCGGCAAACCTGTCCCACCCACCCTTTCCCTCAACGACTGTCTGTCCCACCGTGTGACAGAGACTGTAATTCCCGTATTGGACTGTTCAGTCACCTAAGAGCTCATTGTTAGAGTGGAAGCAAATCTTCCTCGATTTCGAGGGACTGCCTATGATGATGATGATGATGCACCGTGATAAGCCAGAGTTTCCTTCAAAGTAAGGTGGTTTCTGCCTTGCATTGGCTCAGGATGTGCAATGTAATTCAGGTGTGAAGTCAGCTAAATCCCGCTTACGCAGCTGGTGGGAGATTACCTCCATTTTACACTACTTTGTGTTTCATCCAACTGGTGCCGAGAGAGGTTTAATGATTCCGGAGTGTCAGCCTAGATTCATGTTCTCACGTCCCTGGAGTGGGACTTGAACCCACAACCTTCTGACTCACGAGGCAAGAGTGCCATCAACTAAAGCCAAGCTGACACTCGAACGGCGTATTGTGGAAATTAATGTTAATGAATTATAATTGTATTTTTTCTGCTTCGATTTCTGGCTGAAGGAGCAACTAAACGTGATGTGTGAGGGAGTTGAATTAACACATGTACAATTGAAATGACACAATAGCTGAAGCACCCTGGGTTAATGATCTCCAGTGATACTAATTTGGTCCCCGCGTGCTGTCAAGCTCAGTAAGTGGGTTTTTTTCCTTCCCTTTAACGGTCTCTCAGTACCGTTGCGATATTCCCAGCTGTGAAGATCTGGCGGATATGCTTGAGGCCTCTACCTACACTGTCCTAGAACCACCAAACCCATTGGGTAGATGTTAGCAATGAGATTTACAACCAAAAAGGAGTGACCATCATCATAGGCAGTCCCTCGAAATCGAGGAAGGCTTGCTTCCACTCTAAAAGTGAGTTCTCAGGTGGCTGTACAGTCCAATATGGGAATTACAGTCTCTGTCACAGGTGGGACAGACAGTGGTTGAAGGAAAGGGTGGGTGGGGAGCCTGGTTTGCCGCACACTTCTTCCGCCGCCTGCGCTTGATTTCTGCATGCTCTCGGCGACGAGGTTCTCAGCGCCCTCCCGGATGCTCTTCCTCCACTTAGGGCGGTCTTTGGCCAGGGATTCCCAGGTGTCGGTGGGGATGTTGCACTTTATCAGGGAGGCTTTGAGGATATGCTTGAAACATTTACTCTGCCCACCTGGGGATCGCTTGCTGAGTCTTGTGTTGGGCATGCGGACGATGTGGCCTGCCCAACGGAGCTGGTCAAGTGTGGTCAGTGCTTCAATGCTGGGGATGTTGGCCTGATCGAGAACACTGACATTGGTGCGTCTTTCCTCCCAGGGGATTTTCAGGATCTTGCGGAGACATCGTTGGTGATATTTGTCCAGCAATTTGAGGTGTCTACTGTATATGGTCCATGTCTCTAAGCCATACAGGAGGGCAGTTATCACTACAGCCCTGTACACAATAAGCTTGGTGCCAGATTTGAGGTCCTGGTCTTCGAACACTCTCGTCCTCAGGCGACCAAAGTCTACGCTGGCACACTGGAGGCGATGTTGGACCTCATCGTCGATGTCTGCCCTTGCTGATAATAGGCTCCCAAAGTATGGAAAGTGGTCTACGTTGTCCAAGGCTGCGCCGTGGATTTTGATGGCTGTGGGGGGGGGGGGGGGGGGGGGCAGTGCTGTGTGGCAGGGTCAGGTTGGTAGAGGATCAAAAAGGAGTGAGACAGAGCACCGACCTCATTAAATATGAGGAGCTTTGTTCATTAAGAGTGAGATACTGCAAATATGAATAAAAGAAAGACTTGGATTTATATAGCGCCTTTCACAACCACCGGACATCTCAAAGCGCTTTACAGCCAATGAAGTACTTTTTAAAAAGTGTAGTCACTGTTGTAATGTGGGAAACGCGGCAGCCAGTTTGCGCACAGCAAGCTCCCACAAACAGCAATGTGATAATGACCAGATAATCTGTTTTTTGTTATGTTGATTGAGGGATAAATATTGGCCCAGGACACCGGAGATAATGCTGCTGCTCTGCTTGGAAGTTGTGCCATAGGATCTTTTACGTCCACCTGAGGGGGCAGACGGGGCCTCGGTTTAACGTCTCATCCAAAAGATGGCACCTCCGACAGTGTGGCACTCCCTCAGCACTGCACTGGAGTGTCTAGATTTATGTAAACCAAAATGAGTGAGTCTCACTCCAGTTGAGTGTGATTTAGTCGGCCAATAAACCTCTGCTCGGAGCTGGACTTTGGCCAAAATTTATCTTTCAACCAACATCACTAAAACAGATTACAAAATACTGCAGATGCTGGAAATCTGAAATAAAAGGCAGCATCTGTGGAGAAAGAAACAGAGTTAACATTTCAGATCAATAACCTTTCATCAAATGCCATTCCCATTTACACCTCGTCTAGACTCATCTGTTGTTTCTTTACTTGTCCCATTACCATCGACTTTTGCTTTGTACTATCTTACCTCTTTTTCATTTAATCACTCCTGGCTTCCACCCTATCACAGACCTTCTTCCCCACCACCCTTTCCCTGCCTCTACACTTTCTTAAAATCTGTTAAATCTCTAACTTTTTTCAGTTCTGACGAAGGGTCATCGATCTGAAACGTTAACGCTGCTTCTCTCTCCACAGATGCTGCCTGACCCGCTGAGTGTTTCCAGCATTTTCTGTTTTTATTTCACTAAAACAGATTATCTGGTCTTTTATCTCATTGCTAGTTGTGGGAGCTTGCTGTGCACATGTTGTCTTGATGCTTCAACAACAACAACAACATTTATTTATATGGCGCCTTTCACATAGTGAAACGTCCCAAGGCGCTCAACTGGAGTATTACGAGATTAAAAAATATGACACCGAGCTGCATAAGGAGAAATTAGGGCAGGTGACCAAATGCTTGGTCAAAGAGGTAGGTTTTAAGGAGCGCCTGGCTTTAAATCTATGCCCACTGGTTATTGACCCCTCTGCTAAGGGAAACAGGGCCAAGCTATCCACTCTATCTGGGCCCGTCATAATTTCGTACACAACTTTCATAATAACAACTTGCATTTATCGTAGTAACATAGTAACGTAGTAACCTCGCAGCATCCATTCCAGTGATTGGCCTTGGCTTGTGTCGTGGTACACACATTTATTCTTCAGTTACTATGTGCTTTGAGACATTGCTTATAAAACACATATTTGCGTTATATCACTGCTTTGCACTCAACGGGGTTTGTCTCTCGCAAACCACCACCACTTTTGTTTTCTTTCTTTTTTGTGTACTTCATTTTTCACTCGACTCTACTCTTCTCTCTCAGGCAGTCCCTCGGAGTCGAGGATGACTTGCTTCCACACTAATGAGTTCTCAGGTGACTGATGGGACCGACAGTCTCTGTCACAGGTAGGGCAGACGGTGGTTGGAGGGACGGGTGGGCGGGGGGCTTGGGTTGTTGTACGCTCCTTCCGCTGTTTGTACTTGGCTTCCGTGTGCTCCTGGTGATGAGACTCGAGGCGTTCGGTGCCTGCCCGGATGCTTCTCCTCCAGTTTGAGTAGTCTTGGGCCAGGGATTCCCAAGAGTCGGTGGGGATGTTACATTTTTTTCAAGGAGGCTTCGAGGGCCATCCATGAAAGGTTTTCTCTGCCAGCCTGGGGCTCGCCTGCCGTGTTGGAGCTCGGAGTAGTGCGCTTGTTTCGGGAGTCTAGTATCGGGCATGCGGACGATGTGGCCCGTCTATCGGAGCTGGATACAGTAAAACAGGCATTGACATTGGTACCTCATTCAAATGGCAATTCTTTATATTTGAGTCTAGCGAGTGAGTATGGCTATCATTCCTGGCAGCTGTTATAGGGTGGGAGGGGCACATTATGCAGCTTTTTTTCATTCATTCATGGGGTGCGCCCATCCCTAATTGCCCTTGAGAAGGTGGTGGTGAGCCGCCTTCTTGAACCGCTGCAGTCCGTGAAATGAAGGTACTCCCACACAGTGCTGTTCTTATTGTTTCTCATAGCTGTTTATTACAATGAGTGGCTTGCTGGTCCACTTCAGAGGCTAATCACACTGCTGTAGGTCTGGAGTCACATTTAGACCATCATCATCATCATCATCATAGGCAGTCCCTCGAATCGAGGATGACTTGCTTCCCCCATCAAAAAGTTCACAGGTATTTCAATGAAGGACCTAATATTCCGGATCCCGAACTAAATCTTGAAGGGTAGAAGATGCCTGTGCGTGGATTTTTTTAACGTGTGGTGGTCGTTGCACACCAGCCACCACACGGACTTGACAGAGCTAGGTCTTGGTCCAGTGGCAAGGGTTAACCAAGACGACTGGAGACCAGCTCTGCTGCACGGACCTAGTGCGCACACACATCGTCAGGCCACCATGATGCTCCTTCAGACCAGACCAGATAAAGGACAGTCGTGAACCAGGTGGAGTTTTTAATGACAAACCGGTAGTTTCGTTCCAGCTTTTTATTCCAGATTTATTTAATTAACTGAATTTAAATTTCCCCATGCTGGGATTTGAACTCACGTCTCTGGATCATTAGTCCAGGCCTCTGGATTAACAGTCCAGTAACATAACAACTATGCTACCATTTCCCGCAGCTGGGTATAGGCTTGGAGGATCACATTATTGGCTCCAGCTATTAGCTCAATACAATTTCCATTACTTCCGATGTATAGCCTGTACATCAGCCCCTGCATCACACCACAAGTGAGAATCCAGGCCGCTCACACATGGTGTGATTTGAACCATGGTCACAGTGCTGGAGGAGATAGAAACATAGACATAGAAACATAGAAAATAGGTGCAGGAGCAGGCCATTCAGCCCTTCTAGCCTGCACCGCCATTCAATGAGTTCATGGCTGAACATGAAACTTCAGTACCCCCTTCCTGCTTTCTCGCCATACCCCTTGATCCCCCGAGTAGTAAGGACTTCATCTAATTCCCTTTTGAATATATTTAGTGAATTGGACTCAACTACTTTCTGTGGTAGAGAATTCCACAGGTTCACCACTCTCTGGGTGAAGAAGTTTCTCCTCATCTCGGTCCTAAATGGCTTACCCCTTATCCTTAGACTGTGACCCCTGGTTCTGGACTTCCCCAACATTGGGAACATTCTTC
This sequence comes from Pristiophorus japonicus, assembly GCF_044704955.1. Classification (NCBI taxonomy): domain Eukaryota; kingdom Metazoa; phylum Chordata; class Chondrichthyes; family Pristiophoridae; genus Pristiophorus; species Pristiophorus japonicus. The sequence continues at coordinate 120,166,138 of NC_091993.1, forward strand.
CTGCATCTAACCTGTCTAAACCCGTCAGAATTTTAAACGTTCCTATGAGGTCTCCTCTCATTCTTCTGAACTCCAGTGAATACAAGCCCAGTTGATCCAGTCTTTCTTGATAGGTCAGTCCCACCATCCCGGGAATCAGTCTGGTGAATCTTCGCTGCACTCCCTCAATAGCAAGAATGTCCTTCCTCAAGTTAGGAGACCAAAACTGTACACAATACTCCAGGTGTGGCCTCACCAAGGCACTGTACAACTGTAGCAACACCTCCCTGCCCCTGTACTCAAATCCCCTCGCTATGAAGGCCAACATGCCATTTGCTTTCTTAACCGCCTGCTGTACCTGCATGCCAACCTTCAATGACTGATGTACCATGACACCCAGGTCTTGTTGCACCTTCCCTTTTCCTAATCTGTCACCATTCAGATAATAGTCTGTCTCTCTGTTTTTAATTACCAAAGTGGATAACCTCACATTTATTCACATTATACTTCATCTGCCACGCATTTGCCCACTCACCTAACCTATCCAATCACTCTGCAGCCTCATAGCATCCTCCTCGCAGCTCACACTGCCACCCAACTTAGTGTCATCCGCAAATTTGGAGATACTATATTTAATCCCCTCGTCTAAATCATTAATGTACAATGTAAACAGCTGGGGCCCCAGCACAGAACCTTGCGGTACCCCAGTAGTCACTGCCTGCCATTCTGAAAAGTACCCATTTACTCCTACTCTTTGCTTCCTGTCTGACAACCAGTTCTCAATCCATGTCAGCACACTGCAAAATTCACAAGCTTCGAGTCAGACTGCAGAGAGACACCTTCTTTTCCCACATTAATGTAGACTTCCTTAAAAGATAGTTAATGGCATATCAGTGAACTCTATTAGTAAAGAGCCGGTCGATTATCCGAGTACAAAATAGATTGAATGTTATGGGGATGAGTATAGACAGAGATGATCTAATGCTGTACAGATCACAATGGACTCAGTCCTGTTGGGACCAGGAAATGTAATTTGTGGAATGGACTGGTCAGGGTTGAATAATGTCCTGGAGTTTAACACTCAATCATCTGTATGCACCCAGAAGAAACATCACAGCACTTCTCCTCTTGGAAGTCATGGCTGGCAAATTAAATAAATGAGAGACAATCTATGACATGGCGTGCAGTATTTGTTGGAAACAAAGAATTTACAGCACAGAGACAGGTCCTTCGGCCCGACTGGTCTGTGTCGGTGTTTATGCTCTACACGAGCCCCCTCCCACCCTTACTTCATCTCACCTATCCGCATATCATAAGAACAGAAGAAATAGGAGCAGGAGTAGGCAATATGACCCCTCGAGCCTGCTCCACCATTTAATACGATCTTGGCTGATTCGATCATGGACTCAGGTCCACTTCACTGCCCGCTCCCATAACCCTTATTCCCTTATCGGTTAAGAACATAAGAAATAGGAGCAGGAGTAGGCCATACAGCCCCTCGAGCCTGCTCCGCCATTTAATACGATCATGGCTGATCCGATCATGGACTCAGCTCCACTTCCCCACCCGCTCCCCATAACCCCTTATTCCCTTATTGGTTAAGAAACTGTCTATCTCTGTCTTAAATATATTCAATGTCCCGGCTTCCACAGCTCTCTGAGGCAGCAAATTCCACAGATTTACAACCCTCAGAGAAGAAATTCCTCCTCATCTCAGTTTTAAATGGGCGGCCCCTTATTCTAAGATCATGCCCTCTAGATCTAGTCTCCCCCATCAGTGGAAACATCTTCTTGTCAAGCCCCCTCATAATCTTATATGTTTCAACTGGGATGGGGCTGGGGCTGACAATAAGGCTGGGGTCAGGGGTGAGGGACATTTCCAGGGCAGGTGGAATTCTCACCTCACTGGAAATGTGTACCAATTAAGGGATGGGAGAGGGGAGTTGGTGTGTCTTGCAGCTGTGTTTGCTGAAACAGGATACACGAGTTTGCAGCACCGCCTCTGGTAGGAATTACAAACCTTCTGGGAATGCTGTTTTTTTGAGGTTATAATGTCATTCTGTGGAACAATTATGAACAGCCGGCATTACCACTACCAATTAAAGACATTTTGGGTAAGTGGGGTACAGGGCTCATCCGAAACATTTGTGCAAACCATGGCCCTGTGGGCAATCCCATTATACTGCATGTTTGAAAAAGGGGAGGTGCAACGAGACCTGGGTGTCATGGTACATCAGTCATTGAAGGTTGACATGCAGGTGCAGCAGGCAGTGAAGAAGGCAAATAGTATGTTGGTAGCTCGGGGATTTGAGTATAGGAGCAGGGAGGTCTTGCTGCAGCAGTACAGGGCCTTGGTGAGACCTCACCTGGAATACTGTGGTCGGTTTTGGTCTCCTAATCTGAGGAAGGACGTTCTTGCTATTGAGCGAAGATTCACCAGACTGATTCCCGGGATGGCAGGACTGACATATGAGGAGAGACTGGATCGACTGGGCCTGTATTCACTGGAGTTTAGAAGGATGAGAGGGGATCTCATAGAAACATATAAAATACTGACGGGACTGGACAGGTTAGATACAGGAAGACTGTTCCCGATGTTGGGGGAGTCCAGAACCAGGGGTCACAGTCTAAGGATAAGGGGTAAGCTATTTAAGACCGAGATGAGGAGAAACTTCTTCACTCAGAGAGTTGTTAACCTGTGGAATTCTCTTCTGCAGAGAGTTGTTGAGGCCAGTTCATTAGATATATTCAAGAGGGCGTTAGATATAGCCCGTACGGCTAAAGGAATCAAGGAGTATGGAGAGAAAGCAGGAAAGGGTTACTGAGGTGAATGATCAGCCATGATCTTATTGAATGGTGGTGCAGGCTCGAAAGGCTGAATGGCCTACTCCTGCACCTCATTTCTATGTTTCTATGCTTCTTTGGTGGTGCTCCAATGCGCCTGCTGCCCTTGTCCTTCTAGGCGGCAGAGGTCGCGGGTTTGGGAGTGCTGCCGAAGAAAGTACCGGTAGTAACAGATATACCTGTAGATGGCACTATTGTAGGAGTTTTCACCATGAAGATATCACACCTTGTCAGTCATATGAAGTTGTCTTATGAAGAAAGGTTGAGTAGTTTGGGCCTATACTCACTGGAGTTTAGATGAATGAGAGGTAATCTGATTGAAACCTATAAGATTCTGAGGGGGCTGGACAGGGTGGATGCCGAGAGGATGTTTCCCCTCCTGGGGGCATAGTTTCAGAATAAGGGGTCGCCCATTTAAAACGGAGATGAGGAGGAATTTCTTCTCTCAGATGGTTGTAAATCTGTGGAACTCTCTACCCGAGAGAGCTGTGGAGACCGGGTCATTGAATATATTTAAGGTGGAGATAGACAGATTTTTGAACAATAGGGGAGTCAAGGGTTATGGGGAACAGGCAAGAAAGTGGAGTTGAGGCCAAGAATAGATCAGCCACGATCTTATTGAATGGCGGAGCAGGCTTAAGGGGCCAAATAGCCGACTCCTGGTCCTATTTTTTATGTTCTTATACACCGAACCTTGCAATCCACACAGCAGCAATGGTTGGATTTTAAATCTTCCTCGTACAATGTTATTTCTCCCTCAAGGTCTGTTGGTTTTGCACATCTGCTGTTTATAAAAATGAGCCTTTCAGAAAATCAGTTGAAGTAGAAACAGATTTAATTTTGCACGGATTACTTGCTATCTAAAAATAAGTTAGCGTTATTGAACTGTAAGGCCCTGTGTCTCCACACACTGATGTAAAACTGGCTGAGGTGAAAGAGTCAAAAAACCTCAGTTAATTGTGCACATTTGCAGTTATGGGTCGCGAATCAGGTGCCGAACTCAATCTCTTTGATTTTTAGCAGCCTTTGCAGCCGTGTAAACGCTGACACGTGTGCTCGCCTAATTATTCGCCCTACCCAGTCTCCTCCTTTCCAACGCAGCATCAGCCATTTGCACCCACTTCCTCGAGGGCAATTAGGGATGGGCAATAAATGCTGGCCTTGCCAACCATGCCCACATCCCGTGAAATAAAGAAAAATAACTATGGGTCGTAGGGTGGTTCCTCCCCCAAACAGAATTCCAGACCCCGTCCCCTAACCCCCTCAAATCTGGGCTGGCCCTTCCTGCTGAGTAAATCTCCCTGCCTTTCTTCACCCTGTCTCTATCTCTTTTCACTCCTTGCCTGCCCCACCTCCCATCCCCTTCCACATTAATCTGCCCCCTCCCCACCCAATCCCATTCCCCACCTTCCTCACCCATTCCCCATCCTCTCCACCCCCTTCCCCACCCAGTCTCCCTCCCCTTTTCCCTCTCACACCCTCCCCACCCCCTTCCCCATCCTCCCAAGTCTGAGATCAATCACCAACAAAAACTTGTATTTATATAGTGCCTTTACCAGAGTAAAACATCAAAAGCACTTCACAGGAGCGATTAGCAAACAACATTTGACACTGAGCCACCATAAGGAGATAATCAGGTAATAAGCAGGTAATCAGGAAGGCGAATGGAATGTTGGCCTTCATTGCGAGAGGGATGGAGTACAAAAGCAAGGAGGTCCTTCTGCAACTGTATCGGGTATTGGTGAGGCCGCACCTGGAGTACTGCGTGCAGTTTTGGTCACCTTACTTAAGGAAGGATATACTGGCTTTGGAGGGGGTACAGAGATGATTCACTAAGCTGATTCCGGAGATGAGGGGGTTACCTTATGATGATAGATTGAGTAGACTTTACTCGTTGGAGTTCAGAAGGATGAGGGGTGATCTTATCGAAACATTTAAAATAATGAAAGGGATAGACAAGATAGAGGCGGAGAGGTTGTTTCCACTGGTCGGGGAGACTAGAACTAGGGGGCACAGCCTCAAAATAAGGGGGAGCCAATTTAAAACCGAGTTAAGAAGGAATTTCTTCTCCCAGAGGGTTGTGAATCTGTGGAATTCTCTGCCCAAGGAAGCAGTTGAGGCTAGCTCATTAAATGTATTCAAATCACAGATAGGTAGATTTTTAACCAATAAGGGAATTAAGGGTTATGAATGGGGAGAAATTACAACATGCTGAGGTGCAGAGAGGCCTGGGGGTCCTTGTGCATGAATCCCAAAAAGTTAGTTTGCAGGTGCAGCAGATAATCAGGAAGGCGAATGGAATGTTGGCCTTCATTGCGAGAGGGATGGAGTACAAAAGCAGGGAGGTCCTGCTGCAACTGTATAGGGTATTAGTAAGGCCGCACCTGGAGTACTGCGTGCAGTTTTGGTCACCTTACTTAAGGAAGGATATACTGGCTTTGGAGGGGGTACAGAGACGTTTCACTAGGCTGATTCTGGAGATGAGAGGGTTACCTTATGATGATAGATTGAGTAGACTGGGTCTTTACTCGTTGAAGTTCAGAAGGATGAGGGGTGATCTTATAGAAACATTTAAAATCATGAAAGGGATAGACAAGATAGAGGCAGAGAGGTTGTTTCCACTGGTAGGGGAGACTAGAACTAGGGGGCACACCTCAAAATACAGGGGAGCCAATTTAAAACCGAGTTGAGAAGGAATTTCTTCTCCCAGAGGGTTGTGAATCTGTGGAATTCTCTGCCTAAGGAAGCAGTTGAGGCTAGCTCATTGAATATATTCAAGTCACAGATAGATAGATTTTTAACCAATAAGGGAATTAAGGGTTACGGGGAGCGGGCAGGTAAGTGGAGCTGAGTCCACGGCCAGATCAGCCATGATCTTGTTGAATGGCGGAGCAGGCTCGAGGGGCTAGATGGTCTACTCCTGTTCCTAATTCTTATGTTCTTATGTTCTTATATTAGGGCAGGTGACCAAAAGCTTGGTCAAAGAGGTAAGTTTTAAGGAGCGTCTTAAGGAAGGAGAGAGAGAGACGGAGAGGTTTAGGGAGGGAATTCCAGAGCTTAGGGCCTCGGCAGCTGAAGGCACGGCCGCCAATAGTGGGGCGATTATAATCGGGGCTGCTCAGAATTGGAGGAGCGCAGAGATCTCAGGGGAGGTTGCAGGGCTGGAGAGTGTTACAGATGTTGAAAACAAGGATGCGAATTTTAAAATTTAAGGCGTTGCCAGACAGGGGACCAGTGTAGGTGAGCGAGCACAGGGAGCGATGGGTGAGCGGGGCCCGGGGTGAGTTAGGACACAGGGCAGCAGAGTTTTGGATCGTAGTCCACAACCACCTCCCCAGCTAAAACCAGCTGTTTCACCACAGAAAGGGATGAAAACTAATCGACGGCGCTTTAGCTGTTGAAGCAGCTGTGCCGTCGGCAGGGGTGTCCTTCTGCCTCTGCAGAGCAGGAACGTGTTAACGTAATGCTAAGTGACAATCACATGCAATCTGACTCCAAGTCCTTTCCCAGGCTCAGCAGGTTGGCCACACTGTTCTGCATGAGGGAGAATGCCAGTGGACACGCCACAATTAACTGGAAAACCCCACGAGCTGGTGTTCAGGCTGATAACACAAGCCTGGACAGAGGCCAAGACCATGGTCCGAAGTGTTTATGCAGCAAGTTTAATTCCAGGCACCCCGGCTCATGAGATCACGCTTCGAACAGGTAATAATGGAACTAAAGCGTGAAATACTGTCCTGGGAAAGACACAGAGCCAAGGGAAACCAGAGATTATTTGGGAGGTGCTGCATTCAGCCACCTTTGATATTTAGTCAACTATTTTAAGCACAGACCCCTCCCACCCCCACCCCAGTCTTGCAGACTGCTCTCTGACTTGGGAAGGGCTGCCATGCAAATATTGCTCAAAGGTCCCTTCTCAGCTACCTTCCTCCTTTCTTTCTTTTTCCTTCTCTTTCTTTTTCTCTCTCTCTTTCTTTTCCTCGCTCTTTCTTTCTTCCTTCCTTTCTTTTTCTTTCTCTTTCTTCATTCTTTTTCTCCTCTCTTTCTTTCGCTTTTTCTCCCTTTATCTCTTTCTTTCAATCTTCTTTGCTCTTTCATTTTCTCTCTCTTTCTTTCTCCCTCTCTCTCTCTCTGTTCTGGAGCCGCCTGACAAGAGACCGTTTGGGAACTGGGCTGCATAATGATTCCTGTGAGTCTCCACGCAGTGGGTTTGATTCCGTTTGAAGGTAAGGCAAGAGGTCGACCTTGTTAAAAAGCTCTTTGAGTTGCCTTCCTGCTCGTCAGGAATACTATATAAATGCAAATTGTCTTCTGTACTCTAATGTAATATGCAATAGAATCATACACTCATTCTCTATAAATGGACGGCTGATTCTGTTACACACAGGGCAGAGGACATCTTCACCTCTTGCTTGCACTGTCTGCTTCAATTGCCCAGCATGGGAAATTATTCCACAAGACTTTGTGGAGAAGAGGTTTCTCTCTTTAGCTCCTATCCTCCGCATTTTTAACTTATGCCCCCTAGTATTTGCTTTAATCACAGTGTCAGTCCCCTTGGGGCTTCCAGTAGATCACCATGTTTTCTCCTCACACCCAAACAAGACAAGCTCGCTGTGTGGAGAATCGTGGCACTAAAGTGTGGTTGCAACCCCTTCACCATCTCTCCTGATGTAATGTATTTGCTTCATGGGTTCTTTGCTTAAGAATTCATAGCAACACATTGCTATTAAGAACTAGTTGGTTTATTAGCAAAGGTTTAACAATCACACTACATACTACCAGTTCATCCACCAGGCTCACAACCACCTGCCTCATCGTGGATCCCCCCGAACCCAACTGGCTGGGGTTTTATTGAGTCTTGTGAACATCACCCGATTGGCTAAGCCACTCCCAACTCAACAGCACAATCTGTGAGCATGCTCACAAGTGCATACATGACACCCGGCGTCACTTTCTCTCCTCTCCTCATTAAGCGCCAGGGATCCAAGGAAATGGTTCCTGGCAAGGTAAGGGAAGTGGGGTGGTGACTGGGGGAAGGACGGTCCGAGGTGATCGCGGGAAGCCTGGGGAAGGGACAGCCCATGGCTTCCTTCAAGTGGAGTCCTTGAGGACCATTCCTGCTCCTCCTGGGGATTAGAATTCTGAAGGTTAGCAGACTACCAGAACAAATAGCTGAGTCTCAAATCAGTTGAAGCTTTTTAAAAAGGGGTTTGAGAGTTAAAGAGATGTTTTTTTTAAATTGGTTCATGGGATGTGGGCATCGCAGGCATGGCCAGCATTTATTGACCATCCCTAATTGCCCTTGAGCAGGTGGTGGTGATCCGCCTTCTTGAACCGCTGCAGTCCGTGTGGTGAAGGTGCTCCCACAGTGCTGTTAGGGAGGGAGTTCCAAGATTTTGACCCAGTGACGATGAAGGAACGGTGATATACTTCCAAGTCAGGATGTTGTGTGAATTGGAGAGGAACTTGTAGGTGATGGTGTTCCCATGCGCCTGCTGCCCTTGACCTTCTAGGTGAGAGGTCACGGGTTTGGGAGGTGCTGTCGACGAAGCCTTGGCGAGTTGCTGCAGTGCATCTTGTGGATGGTACACCCATCATCATAGGAAGTCCCTCGAAATCAAGGAGGACTTGCTTACTCTAAAAGTGATTTCTCAGGTGACTGAACAGTCCAATACGGGAATTACAGTCTCTGTCATAGGTGGGACAGACAGTGGTTGAAGGGTGGGTGGGGAGTCTGGTTTGCCGCACGCTTCCTCCGCTGATGGTACACACTGCAGCCACGGTGCGCCGGTGGTGGAGGGAGTGAGTGTTGAAGGTGGTGGATGGGGTGCCAATCAAGCGGGCTGCTTTGTCCTGGATGGTGTCGAGCTTCTTGAGTGTTGTTGAAGCTGCACTCATCCAGGCAAGTGGGGAGTATTCCATCACACTCCTGACTTGTGGCTTGTTGATGGTGGAAAGGCTTTGGGGAGTGAGGAGGTGAGGCACTCGCCGCAGAATACTCAGCCACCTGCTCTTGTTGCCATGGTATTTATGTGGCCGGTCCTGTTGAGTTTCTGGTCAATGGTGACCCCCCCCCACAGAATGTTGATGGTGGGTTGACTCGGCGATGGTAATGCTGTTGAAGGTCAAGGGGCGGTGGTTAGACTCTTGCTTGTTTGGGGATAGTCATTGCCCGGCATTAGTGCGGCGCGAATGTTAATTTGATTGCATTAGGAATATGGCATGCGCAGCGATCACGAAGGGTTCGTGAGCCCATGATTGACGCAGTCGTGTGTGGCGTGCGGAAGGAGCAGGTGTAATGGACTGTGCAATCGCTTTCTTCTCCTGAGCTTTCTTGTACGCGGAGAGCGGCCCTGTGTGTGATGGCGCTCCGTGGGCGAGTGAATCTCCCAGCCGCAGCGCTCGGCTGATCAAGAAGCTGGATTTACAGAAGTATGATTGACGACAAAGCTAAGGGCATTACACAGCGAAGCCAGGTTCAGTTCCACATTATCGCCCATGTGCGAGCGCATTACTCCCCTCTCGTCGGCTAAATGGCGCACGTGTGTGCTTTCTATTAAAAAAAATTCTTTAGTGAACTGTCCGGCAGCTTTTTAAAATTCCACTCACTGCAGTTTATTGGCACGCGCTTCTTTTTGAATTCCGCTGTGTTGATGTGGGAATAATCTATTGAGCCCTGCTTGCGTGTGCGGCTCTGCCTTCATCAGCTTGCTCAGCCATGAAGGAAAAGGGCTCGAGCTGGAGCACATTAACAGACCCAGCCCCGGAGAATGTTTTCAGAAATGCATATTGAAAAGCAGGGGCTTCTTCTGACATTCGCCGAACGCGCTCCTTTGACACTGGAGGCGCCCTGGAATAATTGAGATATCACTCGCTTGGCGCAACCACGATCGTCAAAGTTGTACCACACCTCCCCGCCGCACCAGCGGTCCGATTCCACCACCCTCCAAAATTCTCTTTCCACTTGGTTATCTTCAGGGTGCAAGGACTCTGGAGAAGCCTTTCCTTCAACAGAAGGAAAAGAAAGAGGAGGATGTGCATTTAAGTAGCCCATATTGTCCTTCTTCACAAATGTCAAAGTACTGCATGCAGTGAAATGCAGGGCTTCATGTTATGCTGGCCAATATGGCAGCCATTTTGCACGCAGCAGGATCTCACAAACAGCAGCAGAGTGAATAACGGCATGTCAATGCCTCAATTCTCATCCTTGCTTTCAAATCCCTCACCCTAACTACTGCCAGCCCTACAACCCTCCGAGAGCTCTGCGCTCCTCCAATTCAGGCCTCTTGCACATCCTCGATGGTCATCGCTCCACCATTGGCGGCCATGCCTTCAGCTGTCCTGGCCCTAAACTCTGGAATTCCCCTCCTGTAATGTAGGCACCAGTGAGTGTGCTCACAAATGTAATAGTTGCAGAGCTGTTGTGAGGTTGCAGCCCCTGTTCCATTATTTGAAGGACCTGCTCCTCAAATTCTGGTTGCATTTCAGTCCCACGCTCCTGATCTTTGGGCACCCGGTGCGGAGGGGAGCGGGCAGGTCAGAGGGCCTCCTCGTAGGACTGCTCCTGGGCCTGGCCCAAGGTGGCCATTAACCGGTCCAGGCAGCGGGCGGTCCAGGAGGTCATTCAGCCCGATTGCCTGCCTCTCTTCTGTGGTTACATCCGAGCCAGGGTGTCCCTGGAGATGGAGCACGTGGTGTCCACCAGTACGCTCGCGGCCTTCCACGAGAGTTGGGCGTCGGAGGGACTGGAGTGCATCATCACCCCCAGCAACCAAATTTTAATTTGATCATAGTTTCAAAAAGTTTAATTTGTCGGTTTGGTGCCCCTTTAATAAGGAGGCACTTGTATTAACGTTACTTTAAAATAGTTGTAGAGCTGTTGCATTGTGAATGGCTTAGCCAGTCACGTGATGTTCACCAGACTCAATAAAACCCCAGTCAGTTGGGTCTAGGTCATCCACAATGAGGTATGCAGTTGTGAGCCTGGTGGATTAACTGGTAATGTGTAGTGTGATTGTTAAACCTTTGTGAATAAACCAACTAGTTCTTAATGGCAATGTGTTGCTATGAATTCTTAAGCAAGGAACATATGATGCAATATATTAGAGTGGTGTACTGGCCCGTGGACAGCCCACAGACCTCCACTACATTCTTCACATGTAGGGAGTGTAAAGCAGGATGTTTGACTGATGGGATGATGACCCCACGGAGTCTGACCCGATCCTCGAGGAGGAGGGGTGGTCCATGAACAAGGATTAGAGTAGGAAATCGGGCTGGTTTTCCCTTCCCGAGCACAGAGATTGAAGGCCAGTTGCAGCAGCCCAAGTGTTGAGATGACCGTACTCAACACAGGCCCCGAATCAACCCTGACCCTTCCGGCTCCATGTCACTCAGTACGACACCACAGGGTACCATTACTCAACAAGCTATCACAGCAATATCACTGCTTTTTCACTCTCAATTCAGGGCCCCAGTTGTCTACATTATGGCCCCTGATAATAAGTGTGAGGCTTGGCAGGGGAGGGGGCGGGGGTGGGGCAGGGGATAAACCAACTAGTTCTTAATAGCAAATTGTTGCTGTGAATTCTTAAGCAAAGAAACCATGAAGTAAATACATTACACCTCCCTAAACCCCACTGACTCTCTTTCCTCCTTCAAGATGCCCCGAACAACCTACTGTCTTAATATCTCCTTATGTGTTAATTTTGTTTGATAACACTCCTGTTAAGTGCCTTGGGACATTGTACGATGTTAAAGTGCGATATGAATGCGAGTTGTTGTTGTAATCTGTTTTTCACAGTGATGTGTGAGGGAAAGAATATTAGCCAGGGCATCACGAGAGATCCTTGCTCTTCTAATAATAACAACTTGCATTTATATAGCGCCTTTAACCTAGGTCAGCTGGCACAGAGGGTGATGGGTGAGTGGGACTCGGTGCGAGTTAGGACACGGGGCAGCTGAGTTTTGGATCACCTCTAGTTTACGTAGGATAGAATGTGGGAGGCCGGCTAGGAGTGCGTTGGAATAGTCAAGTCTAGGGGTAATAGTGCCATGAGATTCTTTTACTTCCAGCTAAATCAGGCATGGACGACTTTGGTTCAATGTCTCATCCAAAGGACAACACTGATCCCGCGGCACTGACTCAGGAACTGCCCACAATGTCGATCAGATTATCTCGCTCAAATCCTGCACTGCATCTGTCCCCACAACCTCCCGACTCACGGGAAACTCTGGAGGCACAGACACGTCACTGCAGTTCTCGGATGGTTTAAATATTCTACTTCTGACAGTAATTGTTCTCTTCTTACTGTCTATGGACCCAGTCCTGCGCTGTGACCTCTGTTTTCTTTGCCAATTTGAAAAATTTCCTTTCTGATCTAAAATTAAATTCCATTAAAGTCTTATGGGGATTTAAGAACATAAGAACATAAGAAATAGGAGGAGTAGGCCATATGTCCCCTCGAGCCTGCTCCACCATTTAATATCATGGCTGATCCGATCATGGACTCAGCTCCACTTCCCCGCCCGCTCCCCATAACCCCTTATTCCCCTTATCGCTCAAGAAACTGTCTATTTCTGTCTTAAATTTATTCAATAACCCAGCTTCCACAGCTCTCCGAGGCAGCAAATTCCACAGATTTACAACACTTTGAGAGAAGAAATTCCTCATCTCTGTTTTAAATGGGCAGCCCCTTATTCTAAGATCATGCCCTCTAGTTCTAGTCTCCCCCATCAGTGGAAACATCCTCTCTGCATCCAGCTTGTCAAGCCCCCTCATAATCTTATTCGTTTTGATAAGATCACCTCTCATTTGTCTGAACTCCAATGAGTAGAGGCCCAACCTACTCAACCTTTCCTCATAAGACAACCCCCTCATCCCCGGAATCAACCTCGTGAACCTTCTCTGAACTGCCTCCAAAGCAAATATATCTTTTCGTAAATATGGAAACCAAAACTGCACACAGTATTCAAGGTGTGGCCTCACCAATACCTTGTAGAGCTGTAGTAAGACTCCCCTGCTTTTATACTCCATCCCCTTTGCAATAAAGGCTAAGATTCCATTGGCCTTCCTGATCACTTGCTGTACCTGCATACTATCCTTTTGTGTTTCACGCACAAGTACCCCCAGGTCCCGCTGTACCGCAGCACTTTGCAATCTTTCTCCATTTAAATAATAACTTGCTCTTTGATTTTTTTCTGCCCAAGTGCATGACCTCACACTGATGGAAGTTATTTACCAACCCATTCTTTTTGTTGGTTACCAAACACGCAATGCGTTGGTTTGTCGCTTCATAGGAACAGGAGAAGGCCATTCGGTCACTCCAGTCTGTTCTATCCTTCACTTAGATCACGGCCGATCTGTACCTGAGCTCCATTTAGCATTCTACAAAAATGGTGCAGTGGTTATTTAATATACAGATAATTACTTTTATATTTGTGTCACATCTCTTACCCAACAAAAATCTATTGATCTCAGTCTGGAACATCTCAAGTGACCCCCAGCATCCACAGCCTTTTGTGTAAGAGTTCCAGATTTCCAGTGTGCTGTGTGTGAAAATGTGCTTTCTGATTTCACTCACAAATGGCCAAGCTCTAATTATAAAATAAGATGATAAGAATTAGGAGCAGGTGTCGGCCAGTTGGCCCCTCGAGCCCGCTCCGCCATTCAATAAGATCACTGTCCCTCCGCGACACCCTGGCCCGTTCCGCAGTCACCCCCAGCACCCCGGCCCCTTCCCACGGCACCTTCCCGTGCAAGCACAGGAGATGCAACACCTGCCCTTTTACCTCCTCCCTTCCCACTGTCCAGGGCCCCAAACACTCCTTCCAGATGAAACAGCGATTTACTTGTACTTCCTTCAATTCAGTATACTGTATTCGCTGCTCACGACGTGGTCTCCTCTACATTGGGGAGACCCAGCGTAGATTGGGTGAAGTGACCGCTTTGCGGAGCATCTCCGTTCAGTCTGTAAGCGTGACCCCGAGCTTCCGGTGGCCTGTCACTTTAATTCCTTGCTCCACTCCACACTCTGACCTCTCCGTCCTCGGCCTCCTCCACTGTTCCAATGAAGCTCAATGCAAGCTTGAGGAACAGCATCTCATCTTTCGATTAGGCACTTTACAGCTTTCCGGACTCAACATTGAGTTCAACAATTTCAATGTGTAATCTCTGGCCATCTTTGGCTCCCTTTCCATTCCCCCCTCACCCACCGCCATCTTATGTTTTATTTTCTTCTCTTTTTCTCCCTCTTTGTCTCTAATGGCAGCTGGTCATTATTCCGCCATTCACACCCTATCCACTTTAACCATTTTCTAACTTCTGCCATTACCATTTCAAGTCGGCCCTTTTGTCGCTCTAATCTCTCCTGCCTTCCACCCGATCACAGACCTTCCCTTTTGTTCTTTCCTCCCCTCCCCCCTTTCAATGCTTAAGAATGTGTTCCTTTCGAACATTCGGCAGTTCTGACGGAGGGTCGTCGACCCGAAACGTTAACTCGGTTTTCTTTTCTCTCCACAGATGATGCCCGACCCGCTGAGATTTCCAGCATTTTCTGTTTTGATTATCCAGGATTTTCCTGGCCTGTGTTGCTCAGTAACACGCCACAGGTTCCGATTATGCAGCATGGTACGTTAAATCACTCCGCTCTTTGTTGCTGTGTATCTTTTAGTCAGTGTGACTGGTCCAACAGTGTGGTGTTACAACAGAAATCTTGCTGTATTCAGCTGTGAAGCAAAGGTTGGTTTTTAGAGCCCTATAGAGTGCATTTGTGAGCAATTTGGCAAATGGAAGCTACTTCTGTTATTTTCTTTAAATATAGAAATATTGATTTCTAGGTTCAGTCAAACGGCACATCAAACAAACAAGATCCAAAACAGGTCAAGATAAATAATCAATTGCAATTCTATCACTTTTCTATCCCTTATTTGTTTTAGTATTTTTCAATCTGCCCATTCCCCACTTCATTCTCAGACACAGAGGGCGCTAGGCAGCTTGCTTGTAGCTCCATGGAATCAATCTAGTAATCATCTTGAGACAAGGGTCATTTTTCTTGGCTGCCCACAAAATAATGCCTGCTGCTAGATTGAAGGGTCACTAATGAATCCAATAGGGAATTCAGCAGAAAAGTCTTTAGCCAGAGAGCGGTGAGAATATGGAACTCGCTGCCACAGGGAGTGGTTGAGATGAATAGCATTGATGCATTTGAGGCAGTTCAGAGAAGGTTCACGAGCTTGATTCCTGAGATGAAAGGGTTGTCTTGTGAAGAAAGGTTGAGCAGATTGGGCCTGTACTCACTGGAGTTGAGAAGAATGAGGTGTGATCTTATTGAAACATAAGATAGGATAGATGCAGAGAGGATGTTTACCCTCACGGGTGAATCTAGAACTAGGGGGCATAGTTTCAGAATAAGGAGTTGCCCATTTAAAATGCAGAGGAGGAGAAATTTCTTCTCTCAGAGGGTCGTGAATCTTTGGAACTCTCTACTGCAAAGAGCTGTGGAGGCTGGGTCTTTGCATATATTTAAGGTGGAGATAGACAGATTTTTAAACGACTACAGGAGTCAAGGGTTATGGGGAGCTGGCAGGAAAGTAGAGTTGAGGCCAACACTAGATCAGCCATGATCTTATTGAATGGCGGAGCAGGCTCGAAGGGGCCGTATGGCCTACTCCTGCTCTTATTTCTTATGTTCTTTTGTGGCGTGGCACTCCTATATCTCATCATCATCATCGTCATAGGCAGTCTCTCGACTTGCTTCCACTCTAAAAGTGAGTTCTCAGGTGACTGTACAGTCCAATACGGGAATTACAGTCTCTGTCACAGCTGGGACAGACAGTGGTTGGAGGAAAGGGTGGGTGGGGAGTCTGATTTGCCGCATGCTCCTTCTGCTGTCGGCGCTTGTTTTCGACATGCTCTCGGCGACGAGACTCGAGGTGCTCAGCGCCCTCCCGGATGCTCTTCCTCCACTTAGGGCGGTCTTGGGCCAGGGACTCCCAGGTGCCAGTGAGGATGTTGCACTTTGTCAGGGAGGCTTTGAGGGTGTCCTTGAAACGTTTCCTCTGTCCACCTGAGGATTGCTTGCGGTGTAAGAGTTCCGAGTAGAGCGCTTGCTTTGGGAGTCTTGTGTCGGGCATGCAGACGATGTGGCCTGCCCGATGGAGCTGGTCGAGTGTGGTCAGTGCTTCGATGCTGGGGATGCTGAGATGTGAATTGGCTAGTATAGACTGGCGAGTGATAGTTAAAATGTTGACGGTGGATAGGCAATGGCAAACATTTAACGATCACATGGATGAACTTCAACAATTGTACATCCCTGTCTGGAGTAAAAATAAAACTGGGAAGGTGGCTCAACCGTGGCTAACAAGGGAAATTAAGGATAGTGTTAAATCCAAGGACAAGGCATATAAATTGGCCAGAAAAAGCAGCAAACCTGAGGACTGGGAGAATTTTGTAATACAGCAGAGGAGGACAAAGGGTTTAATTAGGAGGGGAAGCTTGCTGGGAACATAAAAAGTGACTGCAAAAGCTTCTATAGGTATGTGAAGAGAAAAATATTAGTGAAAACAAAGGTAGGTCTCTTGCAGTCAGATTCAGGTGAAATTATAATGGGGAACAAAGAAATGGCGGACCAGTTAAACAAATACTTTGGTTCTGTTTTCATGAAGGAAGACACAAATAACTTTCCAGAAATACGAGGGGATCGAGGGTCTAGTGAGAAGGAGGAACTGAAGGAAATCCTTATTAGGCGGGAAATTGTGTTGGGAAAATTGATGGGATTGAAGGCCGATAAATCCCCGGGGCCGGATAGTCTGCATCCCAGAGTACTTAAGGAAGTGACAATAGAAATAGTGGATGTATTGGTGATCATTTTCCAACAGTCTATCGACTCTGGATCAGTTCCTATGGACTGGAGGGTAGCTAATGTAACACCACTGTTTAAAAAAGGAGGGAGAGAAAAAACGGGTAATTATAGACCAGTTAGCCTGACATCAGTAGTGGGGAAAATGTTGGAATCAATTATTAAAGATGAAATAGCAGCGCATTTGGAAAGCAGTGACAGGATCGGTCCAAGTCAACATGGATTTATGAAAGGGAAATCATGCTTGACAAATCTTCTGGAATTTTTTTCAGGATGTAACTAGCAGAGTACACAAGGGAGAACAAGTGGATGTGGTGTATTTGGACTTTCAAAAGGCTTTTGACAAGGTCCCACACAAGAGATTGTTGTACAAAATTAAAGCACATGGTATTGGGGGTGATGTACTGATGTGGATAGAGAACTGGTTGGCAGACAGGAAGCAGAGAGTCGGGATAAACGAGTCCTTTTCAGAATGGCAAGCAGTGACTAGTGGAGTGCCGCAGGGCTCAGTGCTGGGACCCCAGCTCTTTGCAATATACATCAATGATTTAGATGAAGGAATTGAGTGTAATATCTCCAAGTTTGCAGATGACACTAAGCTGAGTGGCGATGTGAGCTGTGAGGAGGATGCTAAAAGGCAGCAGAGTGATTTGGACAGGTTAGGTGAGTGGGCAAATATATGGCAGATGCAGTATAATGTGGATAAATATGAGGTTATCCACTTTGGGGGTAAAAACACGAAGGCAGAATATTATCTGAATGGCGGCAGATTAGGAAAGGGGAAGATGCAACGAGACCTGGGTGTCATGGTTCGTCAGTCATTGAAAGTTGGCATACAGGTACAGCAGGCGGTGAAGGCGGCAAATGGCATGTTGGCCTCATAGCAAGGGGATTTGAGTATAGGAGCAGGGAGGTCTTACTGCAGTCGTACAGGGCCTTGGTGAGGCCTCACCTGGAATATTGTGTTCAGTTTTGGTCTCCTAATCTGAGGAAGGAAGTTCTTGCGATTGAGGGAGTGCAGCGAAGGTTCACCAGACTGATTCCCGGGACGGCGGGACTGACATATGAGGAGAAACTGGATCAACTGGGCCTTTATACACTGGAGTTTATAAAGATGAAAGGGGATCTCATAGAAACCTATAAGATTCTGACGGGACTGGACAGGTTAGATGCGGGAAGAATGTTCCCGATGATGGGGAATCGAGAACCAGGTGACAGTCTAAGGATAAGGGGTCGGCCATTTAGGACTGAGATGAGGAGAAACTTCTTCACTCAGAGAGTTGTTGATCTGTGGAATTCCCTACTGCAGACAGTTGTTGATGCCAGTTCATTGGATATATTCAAGAGGGAGTTAGATATGGCCCTTACGGCTAAGGGGATCAAGGGTTATGGAGAGAAAGCATGAAAGGGGTACTGAGGAAATGATCAGCTATGATCTTATTGAATGGCAGTGCAGTCTCGAAGGGCCAAATGGCCTACTCCTGCACCTATTTTCTATGTTTCTATTTTGGCCTGGGCTAGAACACTGACTTTGGTGAGTCTATCCTCCCAGAATCTTGCGGAGACAGGGTTGGTGGTATTTCTCCAACGATTCTGTAAGTACCAGCTAGGACAATACCCAGGCTGACTGGGGTCTTCATGTTATATAGAAACATAGAAAATAGGTGCAGGAGTAGGCCATTCGGCCCTTCGAGCCTGCACCGCCATTCAATGAGTTCATGGCTGAACATGCAACTTCAGTACCCCATTCCTGCTTTCTCGACATACCTCTTGGTCCCCCTAGTAGTAAGGACTGCATCTAACTCCTTTTTGAATATATTTAGTGAATTGGCCTCAACAACTTTCTGTGGTAGAGAATTCCACAGGTTCACCACTCTCTGGGTGAAGAAGTTTCACCTCATCTCGGTCCTAAATGGCTTACCCCTTATCCTTAGACTGTGACCCCTGGTTCTGGACTTCCCCAACATTGGGAACATTCTTCCTGCATCTAACCTGTCTAAACCCATCAGAATTTTAAATGTTTCTATGAGATCCCCTCTCATTCTTCTGAACTCCAGTGAATACAAGCCCAGTTGATCCAGTCTTTCTTGATATGTCAGTCCCTCCATCCTGGGAATCAGTCTGGTGAACCTTCACTGCACTCCCTCAATAGCAAGAATGTCCTCCCTCAAGTTAGGCGACCAAAACTGTACACAATACTCCAGGTGTGGCCTCACCAAGACCCTGTACAACTGTAGCAACACCTCCCTGCCCCTGGACTCAAATTCCCTCGCTATGAAGGCCAACATGCCATTTGCTTTCTTAACCGCCTGCTGTACCTGCATGCCAACCTTCAGTGACTGATGTACCATGACACCCAGGTCTCGTTGCACCTCCCCTTTTCCTAATCTGTCACCTTTCAGATAATAGTCTGTCTCTCTGTTTTTACCACCAAAGTGGATAACCTCACATTTATCCACATTATACTTCATCTGCCATGCATTTGCCCACTCACCTAACCTATCCAAGTCACTCTGCAGCCTCATAGCATCTTCCTCGCAGCTCACACTGCCACCCAACTTAGTGTCATCCACAAATTTGGAGATACTACATTTAATCCCCTCGTCCCTTGTCGAGAAGGTCCTTGCTTGCCCTAAGCATCTCCATGGCAGACGACTCGTGTTTGGGAAAGAGCTATTTGGCAAGTGCTGATAACCACAGAGTGGCAGCATAAGGGTTAAGAAGTTGAGGATAGTTTGGGCTATCTAGCTTTTTGTTTGCTCCCATGGCATGAAATCTCAATCTTGATTCCTTCACATGTTGCCAAGGCTGGAAAACTTTAGCTGTGAGGAAAGATTGGATAGGCTGGGGTTATTTTCCTTGGAACAGAGGAGGCTGAGGGGAAATTTAATTGAGGTGTATAAAATTATGAGGAGCCGAGATAGAGTGGATAGGAAGGACCTATTTCCCTTGGCAGGGGGGTCAATAACCAGGGGGCCATAGATTTAAAGTAGTTGGTAGAAGGATTAGAGAGGCGATGAGGAAACATTTCTTGACCCAGAGGGTGGTGGTGGCCTGGAACTCACTGCCTGAAAGGGTGGTAGAGGCAGAAACCCTCATCACATTTAAAATGTACTTGGAATTGCACTTGAAGTGCCGTAACCTACAGGACTACAGACCTAGTGCTGGAAGGTGAGATTAGGCTGGATAGCTCTTTTTTGACCAGCACGGACATGATGGGCCGAATGGCCCTCCCTGTGTGTCGTAATTTCCTTATGATTCTATGATTCCCTCTAATTATACATGGTTCTGATGAATTGTACTTCTTTTAATTCACTCTCACAAACATTTTACAGTTACCCTGTATTCCCTTTATGCTAAACTCCAATGAAACCAACCACTTTCCATTCACTTTCATTGTCCAAAACTATACATCATGTAGTATTTGAACTGACTAAATCAGTTCCTTTCTCTCGGCATCTCTCGTGGTAGGATGTCACTTGGAGGGTATGCGCTTGACTGCTAATTAAACTCTAATTAGTGACAAAATGGTATTGCTCCATGGCTCGCCCCTCCCTCTGTAACCTCCTCCAGCCCTACAACCCTCCGAGATCTCTGCGCTCCTCCAATTCTGGCCTCTTGCGCAACCCTGATTTTCATCGCTCCACCCTTGGCAGCCGTGCCTTCAGCTGCCTGGGCCACAAGCTCTGCAATTCCCTCCCTGAACCTCTCCGTCTCTCTACCTCGCTCTCCTCTTTTAAGTCACTCCTTAAAACCTACCTCTTTGCCAAGCTTTTGGTCACCTGTCCTAATAGCTCCTTATGTGGCTCAGTCTCAAATGTTGTTTGATTACGCCCCTGTGAAGCATCTTGGGACATTTTACTATGTTAAAGGTGCTATATAAAAGCAAGTTGTTGTTGTTGGTTCATAAGAACATAAGAATTAGGTGCAGGAGTAGGCCATACAACCCCTCGAGCCTGCTCCGCCATTCAATAAGATCATGACTGATCTTTGACCTCGACTCCACGTTCCAGCCCAATCTCCATATCCCTTGATTCCCCTAGAGTCCAAAAATTGTCGCCCCCTTATCCTGAGACTGTGACCCCTAGTTCGAGACTCCGCCAAACAGGGGAAACAACCTCTCAGCATCTACCCTGTCAATCCCCCTTAGAATCTTATGTTTCAATGAGATCACCTCTCATTCTTCTAAACTCCACAGAGTATAGGCCCATTCTACACAATCTCTCATCATAACACAGCTCTCTCATCTCAGGAATCAATCTTTTATTCATCTTGGGACAAGGGTGATTTTTCTTGGCTGCGCACAAAATAATGCCTGCTGCTAGATTCAATAAGAACATAAGAATTAGGAACAGGAGTAGGCCATCTAGCCCCTTGAGCCTGCTCCGCCATTCAATAAGATCATGGCTGATCTGGCCGTGGACTCAGCTCCACTTACCCGCCCGCTCCCCGTAACCCTTAATTCCCTTATTGGTTAAAAATTTATCTATCTGTGACTTGAATACATTCAATGAGCTAGCCTCAACTGCTTCCTTGGGCAGAGAATTCCACAGATTCACAACCCTCTGGGAGAAGAAATTCCTTCTCAACTCGGTTTTAAATTGGCTCCCCCGTATTTTGAGGCTGTGCCCCCTAGTTCTAGTCTCCCCGACCAGTGGGAACAACCTCTCCGCCTCTATCTTGTCTATCCCTTTCATTATTTTAAATGTTTCTATAAGTTCACCCCTCATCCTTCTGAACTCCAACGAGTAAAGACCCAGTCTACTCAATCTATCATCATAAGGTAACCCCCTCATCTCCGGAAGCAGCCTAGTGAATCGTCTCTGTATCCCCTCCAAAGCCAGTATATCCTTCCTTAAGTAAGGTGACCAAAACTGCTCGCAGTACTCCAGGTGCGGCCTTACCAATACCCTATACAGTTGCAGCAGGACCTCCCTGCTTTTGTACTCCATTCCTCTCGCAATGAAGGCCAACATTCCATTCGCCTTCCTGATTACCTGCTGCACCTGCAAACTAACTTTTTGGGATTCATGCTCAAGGACCCCCAGGTCCCTTTGCACCACAGCATGTTGTAATTTCTCCCCATTCAAATAATATTCCCTTTTACTGTTTTTTTCCCCTCAAGGTGGATGACCTCACACTTTCCGACATTTTATTCCATCTGCCAAACCTTAGCCCATTCGCTTAACCTATTCAAATCTCTTTGCAGCCTCTCTGTGTCCTCTACACAACCCGCTTTCCCACTAATCTTTGTGTCATCTGCAAATTTTGTTACACTACACTCTGTCCCCTCTTCCAGGTCATCTATGTATATTGTAAACAGTTGTGGTCCCAGCACCGATCCCTGTGGCACACTACTAACCACCGATTTCCAACCCAAAAAGGACCCATTTATCCCGACTCTCTGCTTTCTGTTCGGCAGCCAATTCTCGATCCATGCTAATACATTTCCTCTGACTCCGCGTACCTCTATCTTCTGCAGTAACCTTTTGTGTGGCACCTTATCGAATGCCTTTTGGAAATCTAAATACACCATATCCATTGGTACACCTCTATCCACCATGCTCGTTATATCCTCAAAGAATTCCAGTAAATTAGTTAAACATGATTTCCCCTTCATGAATCCATGCTGCGCCTGCTTGATTGCACTATTCCTATCTAGATGTCCCGTTATTTCTTCCTTAATGATAGTTTCAAGCATTTTCCCCACTACAGATGTTAAACTAACCGGCCGACAGTTACCTGCCTTTTGTCTGCCCCCTTAGTCCAGCTAAGACAGCACTGACTGTTAAATCTCGATTCCATTCTGCTCTTTGTCATACAGGTTGAACCTCCCTTATCCAGAACCATCCTTCGTCCAGCAACATTCCCGGCCACTGTGTGGCGCATGCGCAGAACTCCGACATGAACAAATGGAACAAATTGAAGTCCTTCCTCACTGCCGATTCCTGCAATCGCTGGCCTGACCCCGCGATCTACTGCCCCCCCCCCCAATGTTCTCTCTGCCGCACTCCCAGCCCCAAGCCAGCCAGCCCCAATATCCCCTTGCTCAGTATCTGTACCATCCAATTTAATGTGACCACCCCTCACCCAGAAAAATCCCTTATCCAGAACAGGCCAGGTCCCGAGGGTTCTAGATAAGGGAGGTTCAATCTGTAGTATATACTTTAGTAAGCGTGCCTGATCCAACAGCGAATGTTACATCAGAAGTCTTGCTATATTCTCTAGAAGAGAGAAGACTGAGGGATGATCTGATGGAGGTCTTTAAGATTATGAAAAGGTTTGATAGGGTAGACATAGAGAGGACACTTTCACTTGTGGCCACAGATATAGGACAGTCACTAATAAATCCAATCGGTAATTCAGGAGAAACTTCTTTACCCAGAGAGTGGTGAGACTGTGGAACTCACTGTCATAAGGAATAGTTGAGGCGAATAATATAGATGCACTTAAAGAAAAAATAGATAAACACATGAGGGAGAAAACAATAAAAGGATATGTTGACGGAGTGAGATAAAGAGGGGTGGGAAGAGGCTAGTGTGGAGCATAAACATCGGCACGGACCCGTTGGGCCCAATGGCCTGTTTCTGTGCTGTAAGGATAGGTTGAGCCTATACACATTGGAGTTCAGAAGAATAAGAGGTGATCTTAATGAAACATACAAGATAATGAAGGGATTCGACAAGGTGGATGCAGAGAGGATATTTCCACTCATAGGGGAAACTAAAGCTAGGGGACATAGTCTTAGAATAAGGGGCTGCCCATTTAAAACTGAGACGAGGAGGGTTTTCTTCTCTGAGGGTTGTAAATCTGTGGAATTCCCTGCCCCAGAGAGCTGTGGAGGCTGGGTCTTTGCATATATTTAAGGCGGAGATAGACAGATTTTTGAGCGATAAGGGAGTAAAGGGTTATGGGTAGCGGGCGGGGAAGTGGAGCTGAGTCCATGATCAGATCAGCCATGATCTTATTGAATGGCGGAGCAGGCTCGAGGGGTCAAATGGCCCACTCCTGCTCCTATTTCTTATGTCAAATACTGTGTAATATGGAGACATGGTTGACTTTTAGAAGCCTATAGAATTCAGGAGGAAAAGAAGAGAGTGTGTCAGGGGTGGGGTTGGTATGCAGCTCTGCACTTTTGAAGTCATTGGAAAGATTGAATTGGAGGAGATGGTGTATTGGGTCTCAATTTCAACATGAGAATGCAGAAAGGAAGAAGAATGTGAAGGATGATGTCATCACAGCTCAGGAATCATTCTGGATTACACTCCAATGTCTTCTCTTCTATTACTTTTACTATTCTTTGTTGTAAGATTCGAGAGGGCCTGGAGATAAAAGCAGCTCAATGGCCCCAAGTTTCCACATGATTTGCTCCTGATTTTTAGGAGCAACTGGTGTAGAACGGAGTATCTTAGAAATCAGAATTCTCCACATTTAGTTTGCTCCAATTCGAGTCAGGCAGAACAGTTTCACTTTGGAACAGAATTTTTTTTTCCCAAAAGGGGGCGTGTCCGGCCACTTACGCCTGATTTCTAAAGTTTCGTCAGTGAAAACTTACTCCAAACTAACTTAGAATGGAGTAAGTGAAGATTTTTGTACGCTCGAAAAAACCTTGTCGACACTTTAGAAAATCAGGCGTAGGTTACAAATTAGGCGTAGGGAACGAGGTGGGGGGGGAGGGGAGGGGGGGGGGGAAGGGAAGTCATTAAATTCTACAATCAATCCTTAGTTATACTTATACAAATATTATACAAATAAATCCAACCTGAATAAAAATTTATAAGCAAAGAAAAGATTAAATAAACCATGTTCCTACCTGTGTGAAAGTGCTTCAGGCAGGCCTTTCGTGTTGGAGACAGGCAGCGGTGTGGCGTCAGTGTCCCGACGGCAGCGGCAGCAAGCTTCGAGCTGAGCTGCAGTGCTTGAGGCAGGCCTTCATTCTCGTCGTGGCTGGCCGCGAAGAAGCAGCACCGGACTGACCCGAGGCCATTCGGCCATGAGATAGCAGCGGCGTCAGTGGCTGGCCGGCAGCCGAAGAATCAGCGGACCGACGCGAGGCCATTCGGCCATGAGATATCAGCGGCGTCAGTGGCTGGCCGGCAGCCGAAGAATCAACGCAGGACACACGCAGCTCATTAAGGTTCTTGAGGCCATTCGGCCACGCTTTAGGGGCGGCGTCAGTGGCTGGCCGGCAGCCAAAGAATCAGCAGCGGACGGACGTGAGGCCATTCGGCCATAGGATATCAGCGGCGTCAGTGGCTGGCCGGCAGCCGAAGATACAGCAGCAGCCTTCGAGCTGTGAGGGGGACTGAGGCCATTTGGACAGGGAGAGGCAGCCACATCGACAGTTTTATATTTAAATTTGCAGAATGGGTGCTGCATTGTCAACACCACGTATTATTGCAAAGTTGAATTGGCACTCTTATTTCTCCAAACACACAGTCCTTAATTTGCATGCACCAATGCAGCACCGGTTCTGCAAGTTTAGCAGTGAAAAGCTGAACTCACTGATTTCAGCAGGTGATTTATTCAGCAGTGCTGCTAAAAGCACTCCCTCACACACAGAAATATCAAAAAAAATTAAATTACAAGCCTTTGCAGGGGTCCAAGAAACAAATCTTCACTTTTTCTGCAGTATTTAAAAAAATGGCCGAGTGCCAATGTTTGTGTGAGACTGCGCGTGCGCGCACGCTCCAACGCGCAGGGTTGCCGGCACCACGAAGGCTAATTTAAATTGTACCCGCCCCCTGCTGCGAAGAGCGCACCGCGCCAAGCAGACATCGAGCTCCAAGGGGCTCGAGAATATCAGATTTTTTTTTTAGGCGCAGTTTTCGGCGCGAAAAACAGGCGCCCAGCTCGGAGATGCGCCGTTTTCGCCGCGGCACGAAACTTGGGGCCATTATTACCACACCAACTTTAGTGTGCATTCGGACACAACGGGGTAAGACTGCGAGAGGTAAGCAGTTGCACAGTTTTTGAGTTGGAATAGAGCGGGGAGGCATTAGAATTTCGGCACTGGCACGATGGTCCAAATGGCCTCCTTCCCTACTGTGTCATTCTATGAAGAGGAGATGTTCAGTGGAGCAGTGACCTTTTAATAAAATAAGAGAAACACAAGAATGGTTGTATCGCAAGAGAGGTTGGAGGCTAGAGCTGAAGGATGCATTGCCCATCAGACAACAACCTGTTTCTTGTAGCCTGTCCAGGAGTGGGAGGGGCAGGTGGAGGGGGGGGGGGCGGGGCAGGAGTACTAGAATGGGAGCAGTACTCGGGTATTGGATTAAACTGGGTTTTATAGAGTGTTGTTGAGGGGGAAAGGACTGTTTGGCATGCAACAGGAAACCAAACTCATTATATTAGCATTAAAGAGATGTCGAAGTTCCAATTGATATCAAAGTCCCCGAGTACTCTCATCCCACTCCAGGGACTTGAGCTCAAAAAAAATCTCGGCTGACACTCCCAGTACAGTGCTGAGGGAGCGCTGCACTGTCGGAGGTTCCGTCTTTCAGATGAGACGTTAAACCGAGGTCCTGTCTGCCCTCTCAGGTGGATGTAAAAGATTCCGTGGCACTATTTTGAAGAAGAGTAGGGGAGTTATCCCCGGTGTCCTGGCCAATATTTATCCTTCAATCAACATCACAAAAAAACAGATTATCTGGGTCATTATCACATTGCTGTTTGTGGGAGCTTGCTGTGCGCAAATTGGCTGCCGCGTTTCCCACATTACAACAGTGACTACACTCCAAAAAGTACTTCATTGGCTGTAAAGCGCTTTGAGACGTCCAGTGGTTGTGAAAGGCGCTGTAGAAATGCAAGTCTTTTCTTCTTTAACTTTTGTGAGTCTTTGTTGGAAGATTCTCGAGGGTCTGGAGATAAAAGCAATTTGTTATTACCATATCAATTTGAGTGTTTATTTGAACATAACCGGGAGAGAGAGAGAGAGCGAGCTTTTTGACTTAGGATCGTAGAGTTGGAATGGGGGGCACTACGGGCTATCCAGGCGGCAGAGGGAGTTGCCCATGCGTGGCCGCGTGTGTCTGTCGACGTCTGCTGGTGTAAGGTAACAATGAAGAAACACAACAGGGATTAAATGACTGAAAAATAGAGCAGCCACTTTGAGACGTCCGGTGGTGGTGAAAGGCGCTATATAAATGCAAGTCTTTTTAAAATCCTGCACTATCTGAATAATTTGTTAACTAGCCTTGGTTAACATAGTTAACACGTTAACATAATCCGGATTATTGGTTGATGCTTCTTGAAGGAGTATCAAAAAATCACTGCTCCACTGAAATTCTCCTCTTCATAGAATAGTTTTTGTTTTATTATTCATATCTTCATGACATCATGAGCAAGTGATGTATTTTGACAAGATTTCTCTAGTTACTTTGTGAGCCCCAAAATGAAAAGGGGAAACATTTTCAAACACTACGGGCTGGATATTCGGTTAGAGGTTTTTTCAGCCGCTAATGGCGGCGGGACGGTAAATTTTGTGCCAGGAAATGGTTTGCGTCGGCAGCCACAAAATTCAGCAGCTGGGCCCTGAGTGTGGGGCGGAGCGCTAAGGGAGGTGTCCTCTCTCAGGGCGCTAGGCCGGCTGAGCAAGCGAAAATCCGTTGCTAAAGAGCCAGCTTCGGAGCGTCCTAAGAAAGGCCTCCCTTGGGAAAAAAAAATCAGGACACAAAACATTCCCGATATATTACTGACCTCAAATAAAGATAAATCGCAAAAAAGAAACCAAACAAAAAAAAACAATCACATTTACCGTGTGCAGTCATTCCTTCCCTCACTGCGTCCGGAACAGCTCGGACCGTCTGCTTTCCCAGACGGTCCCACTAAAGGGTTCTACGGGCGACACTCCAACCAAATTTCACATCGCAGTTGAAACCGAGGACGTAGCACACCGGTAAGGCGCTCCCGGGCGGTACTGCTCAGCACTGCCACAAAACCGGCACCAAATGTCCCGGTTAAAAGCTGGCCGCACGAGCGGTAACCATTTCTTGGCTCAGAGACGTGGACAATATACAACAGACACCACAAATCGCTGGAGAAATACCACCAACGATGTCTCCGCAAGATCCTGCAAATCCCCTGGGTGGGCAGACGCACCAATGTTGGCGCCCTCAACCAGGCCAACATCCCCAGCATTGAAGCACTGACCACACTCGACCAGCTCGGGCCACATTGTTCGCATGCCTGACACGAAACTCCCAAAGCAAGTGCTCGACACGGAATTCCTACTCGGCAAGCGAGCTCCAGGTGGGCATAGGAAACTTTCAAGGACACCCTCAAAGCCTCCCTGATAAAGTGCAACATCCCCACTGACAACTGGGAGTCCCTGGCCAAAGACCGCCCTCAGTGGAGGGAGTGCATCCGGGAGGGCGCTGAGCACCTCGAGTCTCGTCGCCGAGAGCATGCAAAAGCCAAGCGCAGGCAGCGGAACGAGCGTGCGGCAAACCTGTCCCACCCATCCTTTCCCTCAATGACTATCTGCCCCACCTGTGACAGAGACTGTAATTTCCGTATTGGACTGTTCAGTCACCTGAGAACTTATTTTTTTTTTTTAAAAGAGTAGAAGCAAGTCTTCCTCGATTTCAAGGGATTGCCTATGATGACGATGATGATGATGATGAACCATTTCCAGAGCCATTACTGCCCCCCCCTCCCTGCCCGGGATGCTCACAGAGGCAGCATCAGAATGCGAATACCCCCTTTAAAGCTTTTCAATGGTTATTTTTTTTTTTAAAAAGATGAAATATTTATATTGCCCTACAACTATTAAAGTATGAAAAAGAGAATGGTCGTTCACTCTATGCTGAGCATTGGAAACTTCTGTTTTCTTTATATCCCATTGCGCTTTCTACCCGATTTGCAGATTTCCATTATGGATGCGCTCACTGGAAGAGAGTGCTTTAATATTTGAATTTCTAGTGCAGGGAAGATCAATGCAGGGCAGCGATGGAAAACCTCATTTGGCTGATGAAAATGGAGAGCACATGCCAGCCAAGGCGTCCAACCAGGCTGCTCTGTTTTTCAGTCATTTAATCCCTGTTGTGTTTCTTCATTGTTACCTTACACCAGCAGACGTCGACAGACACACGCGGCCACGCATGGGCAACTCCCTCTGCCGCCTGGATAGCCCGTAGTGCCCCCCCATTCCAACTCTACGATCCCAAGTCAAAAAGCTCTCTCTCTCTCTCCCGGTTATGTTCGAATAAACACTCAAATTGATATGGTAATAACAAATTGCTTTTTATCTCCAGACCCTCGAGAATCTTCCAACAAAGACTAACAAAAGTTAAAGAAGAAAAGAAAAGACTTGCATTTCTACAGCGCCTTTCACAACCATCGGACGTCTCAAAGCGCTTTACAGCCAATGAAGTACTTTTTGGAGTGTAATCACTGTTGTAATGTGGGAAACGCGGCAGCCAATTTGCGCACAGCAAGCTCCCACAAACGGCAATGTGATAATGACCCAGATAATCTGTTTTTTTGTGATGTTGATTGAGGGATAAATATGGGCCAGGACGCCGGGGATAACTCCCCCTGCTCTTCTTCAAAATAGTGCAGTGGGATCTTTTACGTCCACCTGAGAGGGCAGACGGGGCCTCGGTTTAACATCTCATCCGAAGAATGAGAAATAAGTAAATAAAAGAATACGAAGAACAAGGGAAGACTGGAGTGTAATTGCCAAAATGTGTTTACTCCAATCGGGGGCACAAATTGGGGGAGGAATTCGATTGGATAGTGCTCTCTCGTCATACCAATGTGTTAAATGTTCATCTGCTAATATCGCCAACGGTAATTACTAACTTGTAAGGTGCTTTAGGGTAAAGCTTGTATGATTTGATAAAATCTTCCATGGTTACCAGGTATCATCTGAAGTACGATGAAGTGCTGAACCAAGAAGGTGATGTCACAACCAATAACTGTTTTCTCTCTCCCTCTCAATTATTCTTGTTCTTGTTTACTCCATTTTTTGACAATTAATGACTAATTTGTGACAGGTTCAGGTCCCTTTGCTTCATTGGGATGTTTTATGATGTTAAAGGCACTATATAAATGCAAATTATTGTTGTTATACTGTTAGCCCTGTAATCGGAGCTCACTACAATTCTCTAATGGTCCCACGCTATGACAGCACTGTAACCAACCCCAGGTCCAATTGTTTTTTCTCACCGATGTTCTCCTGCCTGCTCTTCTCGTGAAGTCTTCAAATCCTTGTTATTTCACAAGCACCGAGCGCCCTCGGATATCTCAGACAAACGGTCATTGGTTGAGCTCGGGCCTTCACAGTGAGTGTGGGCTGGTTGTTATCTGTGGGAGGTTTCAGTCCCCGGCTGATACCCTTTGATTGTGATGGATGAAATAAACATGTTGTTACGTGTGCATGTTAATGCATGTACTGTAACACTAGACCACTGAATGTACCTTCACCCTGTATACACTATACCTGTACCACCAGAGGGTAATTCAGTAAGATTTAGGGTTGTTATGGATAAGATAGACCAGAAATAAAAAGTTCTCAATTGGGGAAAAGCCAATTTTGATAAGTTGAGAGGTGAATTGGCCACAGTGGACTGGAAACATCTACTGGATGGTAAATCAGTGTCAGAGCAGTGGGAGACATTCAAGGAGGAGATCCTGAGGGTACAGAGCAAGTATGTTCCCTTAAAGGAAAAGGGTGGGACTAACAAATCTAGAGCCTCCTGGATATCAAGGGACATACAGGGTAGGATAAAGGGAGGCTTCTGACAGATACCGAGGGCTCAATGCAGAAACTCTAGAGGACTATAGAAAGTGCAGGGGTGCAATTAAAAAGGAAATTAGGAAAGCAAAGAGCGAGCATGAAACATTTTTTGGCAAGTAAAATTAAGGAAAACCATAGCTGTTTTAGAAATACAATAAGAGCAAGAGGATAACTAAAGAAAGAGTGGGGCCTCTTCGAGACTATAAAGGTAATCTTGTGTGTGGGGGTGAAAGACGTGGATGTGGTTCTGAATGAATACTTTGCGTCTGTTTTCACAAAAGAGAGGGGTGATGCAGACATTGCAATCGGGGAGGAGGAGTGTGAAATATTAGATTAAATAAATATAGAGAGAGAGGAAATATAAAGGGGTTTAGCAGCTTTTAAAGTGGATAAATTCCCAGGCCCGGATGAAATGTATCCCAGGCTGTTAAGCGAAGCAAAAAAGGAAATAGCAGAGGCTCTGACCATCATTTTCCAATCCTCTCTGGTTACAGGTGTGAAGCCAGAGGACTGAAGGACTGCTAAAGTGATAATTTTCTTTAAAAAGGGAGAAAGGGATAGACCGAGTAATTACAGGCCAGTCAGCCTAACCTCGGTGGTGGGAAAATTATTGGAGAAAATTCTGAGGGACAGAATAAATCTACATTTAGAAAGATACAGGTTAATCAAGGACAGTCCGCTTGGATTTGTTAACAGAAGGTCGTGTTTGACAACTTGATTTAATTTTTGAGGCGGTAACCAGGAGGGTCAATGAGGGCAGTGCGTTTGGTG
This sequence comes from Pristiophorus japonicus, assembly GCF_044704955.1. NCBI lineage: Eukaryota > Metazoa > Chordata > Chondrichthyes > Pristiophoridae > Pristiophorus > Pristiophorus japonicus. The sequence continues at coordinate 120,197,331 of NC_091993.1, forward strand.
TAGTGTATAAGGATTTTAGCAAGACTTTTGATAAGGTCCCACATGGCAGACTGGTCACAAAAGTAAAAGCCCATGGGATCCAGAGCAAAGTGGCAAGTTGGATCCAAAATTGGCTCAGAGGCAGGAAGCAAAGGGTAATGGTTGATGGATGTTTTTGTGACTGGAAGGCGGTTTCCAGTGGGGTTCCGCACGGCTCAGTGCTGGGTCCCTTGCTTTTTGTGGTATATATCAATGATTTTGATTTAAATGTTGGGGGTATGATTAAGAAGTTTGCAGATGATACTTAAATCGGCCGTGTGGTTCATAATGAAGAAGAAAGCTGTAGGAAGATATTAATGAACTGGTCAGGTGGGCAGAGCAGTGGCAAATGGAATTCAATAGGTGTATAAAATTATGATGGGCCTAGATAGAGCGGATAGGACGGACCTATTTCTCTTAGCGGAGGAGTCAACAACCAGGGGCGCAGATTTAAAGTAATTGGGGGGAGGTTTAGAGGGGATTTGAGGAGAAATTTCTTCACCCAGAGGGTGGTGAGGGCCTGGAACTCACTGCCTGAAAGGGTGGTGGAGGCAGAAACCCTCACCACATTTAAAAAGTACTTGGATGTGCACTTGTAACCTACAGGGCTACGGACCAAGAGCTGGAAAGTGGGATTAGGCTGGGTAGCTCTTGGTCGGCCGGCACGGACACGATGGGTCGAAATGGCCTCCTTCCATGCTGTAAATTTCTGTGATTCTCTGTGCTGCTGCTGGAGACCTAAGGGTCACTTGTACACTGCAGGTAACCCAGTATAAAAGGGCGCTCACCTCTTGGTGTCCTCACTCTCGGAGCTGCAATAAAGGACGAAGGTCACTACAGTTCAAATACTATACCCTTACCTCGTGGAGTCGTTATTAGAGTGCTTGCATATACTACACATGTGGTGACCAACTTTCCTTTGTGTGCATGTGTGTGTGTTCCTGGGGATCGGTGTGGTCCCGGCCTGCAAGACCACCAATGGCCCGGGGCCATGAGAGGGAGCAGCGCGAGCTGCTACAGGAGTGTGACTGGATTGGACATCACCATAACCCAAGTCGGTGATTGGCAGGTACAGCGGGAGCAGCGAGTGATCGTGGAGTGACATGATCGGAGCCCAGGAGAGGCGTGAGTTCGGGGCCCAGAAGAGGCGAGGGCCCAGGGGTAGCACGGGCCCAGCCCACACTGCGATATGTGTGCGCGCACTAGGTCCGTGCAGCAGAGCTGGTCTCCAGTCGTCTTGGATAACCCTTGCCACTGGACCAAGACCTAGCTCTGTCAAGCCCGTGTGGTGGCTGGTGTGCAACGGCCACCACATGTTAACAAAATCCACGCACAGGCATCTTCCACCCTTCAAGATTTAGTTCTGGATCTGGAATATTAGGTCCTTCATTGTAACACCTGTGAACTCATCCCTTTTACGCGTGGAAGCAAGTCATCCTCGATACGAGGGACCGCCTCTGATGATGATATTGTGGCATCTCCTCACAATCAAAGGGGGAGGATTTCACAACAGGAAGAGCATAAATGGGCTGCAGAGCTGCTGCACTGGTATAAATACACTTTCGCTACGAGGAAGGATTGGACAGGCTGGGGTTGTTTTCCTTGGAACAGAGGAGGCCGAGGGGAGATTTAATTGAGGTGTATAAAATTCTGAGGAGTCTAGATAGAGTAGATAGGAAAGACCCATTTCCTTAATAAGACATTCGTAAGACAATGATCTTCCACCAACCTGACCCCGTCACACAGCACTGTCCCCCGCCCCCCCAGTCATCAAAATCCACGGCGCGACCTTGGACAACGTGGACCATTTTCCATACCTCGGGAGCCTACTATCAGCAAGAGCAGCCATCGATGGCGAGGTCCAACACTGCCTCCAGTGCGCCAGCGCAGCCTTCGGTCGCCTGAGGAAGCAAGTGTTTGAAGACCAGGACCTCAAAACTGGCACAAAGCTTATGGTCTACAGGGCAGTAGTGATACCCGCCCTCCTATATGGCTCAGAGACGTGGACACCTCAAATTGCTGGAGAAATACCATCAACAATGTCTCCGCAAGATCCTGCAAATCCCCTGGGAGAACAGATGCACCAACGTCAGTGTTCTCGATCAGGCCAACATCCCCAGCATCAAAGCACTGACCACACTCGACCAGCTCCGTTGGGCGGGCCACATTGTCCGCATGCCCGACACGAGACTCCCAAAGCAAGCGCTCTATTCGGAACTCCTACACGGCAAGCGAGCTCCAGGTGGGCAGAGGAAACGTTTCAAGGACACCCTCAAAGCCTCCCTGATAAAGTGCAACATCCCCACCGACACCTGGGAATCCCTGGCCAAAGACCACCCTAAGTGGAGGAAGAGCATCCAGGAGGGCGCTGAGCACCTCGAGTCTCGTCGCCGAAAGCATGCAGAAACCAAGTGCAGGCAGCGGAAGGAGCGTGCAGCAAACCAGACGCCCCACCCACCTTTTCCTCCAACCACTGTCTGTCCCACCTGTGACAGAGACTGTAATTCCCGTATTGGACTGCACAGTCACCTGACAACTCGCTTTTAGAGTGGAAGCAAGTCTTCCTCGATTTCGAGGGACTGCCTATGATGATGATTTCCCTTAGCAGAGGGTTCAATAACCAAGGGGCATAGATTTAAAGTAGTTGGTAGAAGGATTAGAGGGGAGCTGAGGAAGAATTACTTCACCCAGAGGGTGGTGGGGGTCTGGAACTCACTGCCTGAAAGGGTGGTAGAGACAGAAACCCTCAACACATTTAAATGGTACTTGGATATGCATTTAAAGAGCTGTAACCTACAAGGCTATGGACCAACTGCTGGAAGGTGGGAATAGGCTGGGTAGATCTTTTTCGAATGGCATGAACACGATGGGCCAAATAGCCTCCTTCTGTTGTAATTTGTATGATTTTATGATTCTATAAATTGAAAAACTGATCTGTAACTCTGTCAACCGGTGGATTCTCTGTGTATTTAACCAGTTAGATGACATCTACAAACCTTGTGGGAAGTTAAGTTTAAGATAATCACTAATAAATCCAATTGGGAATTTAGGAGAAATCAAAAGAGTGAATCAAAGAGTGGTCAGAATGCGGAATGTGCGACCACAGGGAGTAGTTGAGGTGACTAGCATCGATACATATAATGGGGAGCTAGATAAATACACGAGGGAGAAAGGAATAGAAGGTTATGCTGATAGGGTGAGATGAAGTAGGGTGGGAGGAGGCTCATGTAGATTGTAAACATGGACCAGTTTGGCCGAATGGCCTGTGTCAACGCTGTAGAAACATAGAAAATAGGTGCAGGAGGAGGCCATTCCGCTCTTCGAGCCTGCACCACCATTCAATATGATCATGGCTGATCTTGCAACTTCAGTACCCCACTCCTGATTTCTCTCCACACCCCTTGATCCCTTTAGCCGTAAGGGCCACATCTAACTCCCTTTTGAATATATCCAACAAACTGAACTCAACAACTTTCTGTGGGAGAGAATTCCACAGGTTCACAATTCTCTGGGTGAAGAAGTTTCTCTTCATCTCGGTCCTAGATGGCTTACCCCTTATCCTTAGACTGTGACCCCTGCATCTAACCTGTCCAATCCTGAATGTATGCATGTGTAATTCTATTTGAGATAGAGAAGTGCTCAATATGGGTAGGATGCAGTATCTCTGGGGAATGAGCATGGGAGAGGGACTAATTGGATAGATCTTTCAAAGAGCCATACACAGGTACAAAGGGCCGAATGGCCTCCTTCATATGATTCTATGATCTACATTTCATAGGATATACGGCACAGAAACAAGCCATTCGGCCCAACCAGTCCATGCCGGTGTTTATGCTCCACTCGAGTCTCCTCCCGTCTTTCCTCATCTAACTCTATCAGCATAACCCTCTATTCCCTTCTCCCTCATATGCTTGTCTAGCCTCCCCTTAAATGCATCGATACTATTCACTTCAACCACTCCCTGGTGGTAGCGAGTTCCACATTCTCACCACTCTCTGGGTAAGGATGTTTCTTCTAAATTCCCCATTGGATTTCTGGGTGACTATCTTATATTGATGGCTTCTAATTATGCTCTTCCCCACAAATGGAAACATTCTCTCTGATATCCACTCTTTCATAATTTTAAAGACCTCTATTAGGTCACCCCTCAGCCTTCTTTTTTCAAGAGAAAAGAGACCCAGCCTGTTCATCCTTTCCTGATAGGTATACCCTTGCATTTCTGGTATAGTCCTTGTAAATCTTCTCTGCGCCCTCGCCAGTGTCTCTATATCCTTTCTCAGTTTTACATAATCAGGACATCGTGTTTACATAATCAGTTTTCCCAAGAAGTTATTTCGAGGAGAGGTTTATGCTTTTCTAAACAATTTATACATTATATTAGGTCGCATAACAATCTATTTCAGCTAGAGGGAACTGAAATGAATAACAGCCGTCCCACAAAATTTGCATCGTGTTTGCTGAGAGAACAAAAAGTAGCATCGGGCAGCCAAAGGCCAGCTCGTGAACGGCTGAATGCTCCAGCAATCCTGATGTAGGAAGAGACGGCTAATTCTGCACTTCAACCTCAGCAGACAAGAGGAACAGTACACAGCGAGTCATTCAGGCAGTGGAGAGCGCTGAGGGGAGAGAGCTTCCAAAGAAAGGAGAGGTAGTATGCTGACTTTTTTTGGGAGGAATTTTATGGGGGAGAATTTCTCATCATTTGCGCCTCCCGATGGCACGCGCACCCCCCCACCCCGGGGGAAATTCCATGGGATCTAGCGGAGCCACAAACCGGCAGCGCCCCGGGAGGCTGCGCCTGGCGACGGTGATGTCATCGCCGTGTGCGGCCGCCCATTTTTGCCCCCGCAGCGGAAATTTGGGTGATGTCCCTGTGATGTCAGCGCCGACCTCGTCGGTCGCGAACCGGGCCGCGGTCCGGGGGTGGTGGCGTGCCGCCAATTTCCTTTTTGCCGGTCAGGGGGGGGGCTTTCGCGGACGATCTCGCGGGAACAAGGGGAGCGGGCAGGGAAGTGGACCCGAGTCCATGATCGTATCGGCCACGATCGTGTTAAATGGCGGAGCAGGCTCAAGGGGGCCGCATGGCCCACTCCTGCTCCTATTTCTTATGCATCGTGCGGCGGCGATGGGGCCCGCCACTCCGCCTCTGTAACCACGGCAACCCGCATCCCCGGTGGCGTAGTGGTGACCCACTGCAAAGCTCGAAGTGTGCCCGCCCCCTTTAACGGAAGGGGAGGGCCCCCTGTGCTCGCGCCGGTGCTCCGTGTTGCGCTTGCGGAATTCGCGTGCTTACCGTCCCAGTCCCGCCCCGGAGAGGACGTGGAGCACTCAGCATTGCGCGTCACTTCCTCTCGGAGGGAGGGCGGTAACCCCAATTTCGCGGCCGGGTGGGACTTCCACACCGGGCCCAGGATGTCCCACCTCGCCTCGGTTACTGCCCCCAGACAGGGTGTTACCAAAATCTCGCCCCCAATTTCTCGAGATATATAAAGCTGTATTGCAGCTGCAAAAATTCCTTGCCGGCATAATTGCTGGCAGCTCTTGTGATGCTGCTTGCCAAGCCCATGGGAAGTACCATGGCACAGTGTGGCTCAGTGGGTAGCACTCTTGCCTGTGAGTGAGAAGGTTGTGGCTTCACGTCCAGAAATTTGAGCGTGATGAGGTACGAAGCGGCAATATACTTGTACCACCTCTGAACCTTTTTCTCTGAGCTTGCTGCTTTTTTTGTACTTGATACCCTGTTTACAGGGGCAATCTGGAACTGCCACAAGCTTTGGAGGGTGAAAGGAAAGCTCAGATTGAACTACTTCATGCAGATGTACAAAAGGGAAGCAGTACGGACAGACCAGCAGCAAATTCAAGAAAGTGTTGGATAAATACAAAGAGAAATATTTGATAGGAGGGACACAAGAGGTATCAGGGGATGCAATATTTCCTAGACTCTGGACTGGATAAGTGGTCTTTGTTTGGTTTTGCGCACTCTTCTGTTTCTAAGACGGAGCTGATCTGTCACTGAACAGTCATCGACCAGGCATGAACTAATCTGCAATAAAAAAAACAGATTGAAAGCTGCCTTGAACTCTGCATCATTATACCTTGCGCAAAGTTACAGACAATCCTTAAAGTTGACTATGGGTCTGCTCAGTTGTGTGTGGTTAAGTGTTTTGCAGACAAGCTCAGGTTCCCTAAACGGGATGAATATGTGATCTCCATTTAAAAAAAAGAAGAAAAATGTCAAGTGTGAGAAAAACATAGAAAACATAGAAAATAGGTGCAGGAGTAGGCCATTCGGCCCTTCAAGTCTGCACCACCATTCAATAAGATCATGGCTGATCATTCCCTCAGTACCCCTTTCCTACTTTCCATACCTCTTGATCCCCTTAGCCGTAAGGGCCATATCTAACTCCCTCTTGAATATATCCAATGAACTGGCATCAACAACTCTCTGCGGCAGGGAATTCCACAGGTTAACAACTCTCTGAGTGAAGAAGTTTCTCTTCATCTCGGTCCTAAATGGCCTACCCCTTATCCTAAGACTGTGTCCCCTGGTTCTGGACTTCCCCAACATCGGGAACATTCTTCCCGCATCTACCCTGTCCAGTCCCATCAGAATCTTATACATTTCTATGAGATCCCCTCTCATCCTTCTAAACTCCAGTGAATACAGGCCCAGTTGATCCAGTCTCTCCTCATATGACAGTCCAGCCATCCCTGGAATCAGTTTGGTGAACCTTCGCTGCACTCCCTCAATAGCAAGTGCGTCCTTCCTCAGATTAGGAGACCAAAACTGTACACAATATTCCAGGTGAGGTCTCACTAAAGCCCTGCACAACTGCAGTAAGACCTCCCTGCACCAATACTCAAATCCCCTAGCTATGAAGGCCAACATACCATTTGTCTTCTTCACTGCCTACTGTACCTGCATGCCCACTTTCAGTGACTGATGTACCATGACACCCAGGTCTCGTTGCACCTCCCCTTTTCCTAATTTGCCGCCATCCAGATAATATTCTGCCTTCGTGTTTTTGATGCCAAAATGGATAACCTCACATTTATCCACATTATACTGCATCTGCTATACATTTGCCCATTCACCTAACCTGTCCAAGTCACTCTTCAGCCTCCTAGCATCCTCCTCACAGCTCACACCGCCACCCAGTTTAGTGTCATCCGCAAACTTGGAGATATTACACTCAATTCCTTCATCTAAATCGTTAATGTATATTGTAAAGAGCTGGGGTCCCAGCACTGAGCCCTGCGGCACTCCACTAGTCGCTGCCTGCCATTCTGAAAAGGACCCGTTTATCCCGACTCTCTGCATCCTGCCTGCCAACCAGTTCTCTATCCGCGTCAGTATATTACCCCCAATACCATGCGCTTTGATTTTGCACACCAATCTCTTGTGTGGGACCTTGTCAAAAGCCTTTTGAAAGTCCAAATACACCACATCCACTGGTTCTCCCTTGTCCACTCTGCTAGTTACATCCTCAAAAAATTCCTGAAGATTCGTCAAGCATGAGCAAAAGGCCATTCGGCCCACTGAAGCCCATCCCTCCAGAACCTTAACTTCCATCACCGAATTCAATTGTACTTTGAATGGTCAAAATGTAATGCTCTCTATGACTTGGCTCGGTTGATTATTTCAAACATTTATTACTTTGAGTAAAGCAATTCTCTTTCTGGTCCTGTTTTAAGTTTACTTATCATTCATTTACATTTATCTCCTCTGGCCTTTTTTTCATGGTTCACTTTGCAGCATTAAAATAGTTATACTTATCTATACCAAATCATACTTTACTAGTTGTTCTTCCATGCACTGCTCATAGATTTATATGCATCAGCCTCTTGGACCTTTCCCCAACTGCTGGCCCTCAGTGCATTATAATTAAAAGCAGTTCTCTTGATTATTGGCAGAAAAAAAAATCAAAGAGCAGGTTATTACTTAAATGGAGAAAGATTGCAAAGTGCCGCAGAACAGGAAAGTACTTGTGCATGAAACGCAAAAGGATAGTATGCAGGTACAGCAAGTGATCAGGAAGGCCAATGGAATCTGGGCCTTTATTGCAAAGGGGATGGAGTATAAAAGCAGGGAAGTCTTGCTACAACTATACAGGGTATTGGTGAGGCCACACCTGGAATACTGCGTGCAGTTTTGGCTTCCATATTTACGGAAGGATATACTTGCTTAGGAGGCAGTTCAGAGAAGGTTCACTAGGTTGATTCCAGGGATGAGGGGGTTGACTTATGAGGAAAGGTTGAGTCGGTTGGGCCTCTACTCATTGGAATTCAGAAGAATGAGAGGTGATCTTATCGAGACGAGGTGGATTCAATGAGGATGTTTCCACTGATGGGGGAGACTAGAATTAGAGGGCATGATGTTAGAATAAGGGGCCGGCCATTTAAAACAGAGATGAGGAGAAATTTCTTCTCTCAGAGGGTTGTAAATCTGTGGAATTTGCTGCCTCGGAGAGCTGTGGAAGCTGGGACATTGAATAAATTTAAGACAGAAATAGACAGTTTCTTAAATGATAAGGGGATAAGGGGTTATGGGGAGTGGGCGGGGAAGTGGAGCTGAGTCCATGATCAGATCAGCTATGATCTTATCGAATGGCGGAGCAGGCTCGAGGGGCCGTATGGCTTACTCCTGCTCCTATTTCTTATGTTCTTATTCCCTCTGCCTCTAATCCCATGGTCAGAGGGGCAGTACTGAGGGAGTGCTGCACTGTCGGAGGTGCCATCTTTCAGATGAGACATTAAAAGACGGGGTTTCGGTTTCTCTCAGGTGAACGTAAAAGATCCCATGGCACTATTTCGAAGAAGAGCAAGGGAGTTATCCCCTGGTGACCTGGCCAATGTTTATCCCTCAATCAACATTACAAATAAACAGATGATCTGGTCATTTTCACATTGCTGTTTGTGGGAGCTTGCTGTGCACAAGTTGGCTGCCGCGTTTCCTACATTACAACAGTCACTACACTTAGAAAGTACTTCATTGGCTGTAAAGAGCTTTGAGATGTCCAGTAGTCGTGAAAGGCGCTATATAATTTCTGTCTTTCTTCTTCCTCTGTGAACTAATTTCTTTCCACTAATGTTATTGCAGTTGATACTGCCTCCCCTCCATTTTATACTTCTTCTGGCCAGGTTTTATCCTGCGCTGTTTTCCATTTGTATTTTTCAACTGCGTGTTGCAAAGAATAATTAAGTAAAGTCTGCTGGAGTTGTAATGCATTCCTAACGTTATTTAATTATGGCTTCGACAAACTCCTGAGCTCATTTAATTGTTTATCCTTTCACAGCTCCCACACTGTGGGGGGAAATAAATAGCTCCAACTAAAGGCGGACAAGTTCCCTGGACCTGATGGCTTGAATCCTAGGGTCTTAAGAGAAGTGACTGCAGAGATAGTAGATGCATTGGTTGTAATCTACCAAAATTCCCTGGATTCTGGGGCGGTCCCAGCAGATTGGAAAACCGCAAATGTAACGCCCCTATTTAAAAAAGGAGGCAGACAAAAAGTAGGAAACTATAGATCAGTTAGCCTAACATCTGTGGTTGGGAAAATGCTGGAATCCATTATTAAGGAAGCAGTAGCAGGACATTTGGAAAAGATTGATTCCGGAGATGAGGGGGTTGACTTATGAGGATAGGTTGAATAGGTTGGGCCTATACTCATTGGAGTTTAGAAGAATGAGAGGTGATCTTATCGAAACTTATAAGATAATGAGGGGGCTCGACAAGGTGGATGCAGAGAGGATATTTCCACTCAAAGGGGAAACTAAAACTAGGGGACAGAGTCTTAGAATAAGGGGCTACCCATTTAAAACTGAGACAAGGAGAAATATTATCTCTCAGATGGTTGTAAATCTATGGAATTCTCTGCCCCAGAGAGCTGTGGAGGCTGGGTCATTGAATATATTTAAGGCGGAGATAGACAGATTTTTGAACGATAAGGAAGTAAAGGGTTATGGGAGTGGGCAGGAAAGTGGAGCTGAGTCCATGATCAGATCAGCCATGATCTTATTCAATGGGGGAGCAGGCTCAAGGTGCCAAATGGCTGACTCCTGCTCCTATTTCTTGTGTTCTTAACATAAGAGCATAAGAAATAGGGGCAGGAGTAGGCCATTTGGCCCTTCAAGCCTGCTCTGCCATTCAATAAAATCATGGCTTGTCTTCAACCTCAACTCCACCTTCCCCATATCCCTTGATTCCCTTAATATCCAAAAATCTATTGCTCTCTGTCTTGACACATTCAGACATACATTCACACAAGATTGCTAAAGTAACAGTCCTCACTTAACTACCTTCCTTTTAGACTGTAAAGCCTAAACCTCTTATCTTGTAACTCAACATTCTTACTCTTGGAATCCATCTCGCTGCCATTTTTATACCCTTGCCAATAGAGAAAAATCTTTTTTGGGGCATGGCAAGCAAACTTGAACATTATATTCTCAGTGTGGCCTGCCCAGTGCATTGTAAAGCCATAGCATAAATTCTATAGACGATGCTGTACTGTTACATCGGAATTGCTGGATGAAGAAAGTCCAAGGTCCATCTAATTCGCCTTCTATCATCCTGGTAGTCCCACGATACTCCGATAATGGAGTTGTTGACTCGTCATATATCCACAGTTTCCCATCATTACAACAGTGGCTACACGCCAAAAGTACTTCATTTTCTGTAAAGCGCTTTGAGATGTCGGGTGGTCGTGAAAGGCGCTATAGAAATGCAAGTCTTTCATTCTTTTTATAAATCAATTAGTTGACAACAGACTCAGACATGAGGCGAGGAAAAGCTCGCAGTGGTGGAGAGCTTTGAAGGTCCAAAGTCACACGTTCCTTTCAAGCACGCCACACTCACTGCACGTAATAACTCAAATTACTGATATACTATATCCCAAAATGTTATTTTCCGAAATAACTCCATTTGCATTTGAATGAATCAATACTAACTGCTTCCACTGTCTCCCCACGGAGCCTGCTCCATTAATTGACCAGTCGCTCACTGAATGTTTCCGCAGTTCTGGTCGCCGCATTATAGGAAGAAAGTGATTGCACTGGAGAGGGTGCAGAAGAGATTTACGATGATGCTGCCTGGAATGGAGAACCTTAGCTACGAGGACAGATTGGGTTTGTTCTCAATGGAACAGAGGAGGCTGAGAGGAGACATCATTGAGGTGTCTAAAGTATTGAGGGGCCTGGATATAGTGGATAGCAAGTGCCTATTTCCATGGTGGAGGGGTCAATTACGAGGGGGCATAGTTTTAAGGTGGTTGGTGGTAGGTTTAGAGGGGTTTTGAGGGGAGGCTTTTTCACGCATAGGGTTGTGGGGGTCTGGAACTCGCTGCCTGGAAGGGTGCTGGATGCAGAAACCCTCACCACATTTAAAAGGTGCTTGGATGGGCACTTGAAGCATCGTAACCTGCAGGATTACGGACCTAGAGCTGGGTAAGTGGGATTAGACTGGATAACCTCTTGTTGGCTGGCGCAGATATGATGGTAAGTACTGCAGGGAATCGAATACTGCCAGGGTGATCTCCTGGATTAGTTTTCGATCGCCTGGATAGGTGAGAGAAGAATTTTCGCAGATTTTTTTTCCCCAATTGGCCTGGGTTGTTTAAATCTGTTTTTTTGCCTCTCCCAGGAGATCACATGGCTCCGGTTGGGGTGGAGTGTAAAATGTTGCGGTGCAGGGGGTGTTGCAGTTGTGTGGGATGGACTGGTTGGGCTGGGTGCTCTTTACCTTTCCACCATTGTTCATAGGTTTATATGTAACCTTCAGGGCTGCTGACCGAGGGCCGTGTGGTTCTGTCGGCCGGCGCGGACACGATGGGCTGAAATTACCTCCTTCTGCGCTGTAAATTTCTATGGTTCTATTAATTTTGGATTTACCCCCACCTTTGAGCGCAGGCTGTGTCCTCTGGCTCTACAAATCTGCACAAGGTGTAAAAGCTTGTCAAGGTCTACACTATCTATTCGGACTATGTAGCCCAATAAATTATTAACCTTATTAACTTCTTTACTGCATTTGTCTGGGGTTTAAGTTCACATGCCTGCTATGATTCTCTTTCTGAGTGTCCTTCACTCCATTCCTAGTAGGTAAGTGTCTTTATTAGAAAGGCAAGTGCCGTTATAGAAACATAGAAAATAGGTGCAGGAGGAGGCCATTCAGACCTTCGTGCCTGCACCACCATTCAACGCGATCATGGCTGATCATGCAACTTCAGTACCCCATTCCTGCTTTCTCTCCATACCCCTTGATCCCTTTAGCCGTAAGGGCCACCTCTAACTCCCTTTTGAATATATCTAATGAACTGGCCTCAACAACTTTCTGTGGTAGAGAATTTCACAGGTTCACAATTCTCTGAGCGAAGAAGTTTCTCCTCATCTCGGTCCTAAATGGCTTATCCTTAGACTGTGACCCCTGGTTCTGGACTTCACCAACATCGGGAACATTCTTCCGGCATCTAACCTGTCCAATCCCGTCAGAATTTTATATGTTTCTATTTACCCCGACTCGCTGCTTTCTGTTAGTTAGCCAATCCTCCATCCACGCTAACATACTACCACCAACCCCGTGAGCTTCCATCTTGTGCAGTAACCTCCCATTTGGCACCCTATTGAATGCCTTCAGAAAATCCAAATACAGCAAATCCACTGATTCCCCCTCATCACCCTGCTCATTGCATCCTCAAAGAACTCCAGCAAATTTGTCAAACACGATTTCCACTTCATAAAACCATGCGGACTCTGCTTGACTGAATTATGCTTTTCCAAATGTTCCACCACCGCCTCCCCAATAATGGACTCCAGCACCCTCCCAACGACAGATGCCAGGCCAACTGGTCTATAGTTTCCAGCCCTTTGTCTGCCTCCTTTTTTAAATAGGGGCGCCACATTTGCAAGCCTCCAATCCACCGGGACCGCCACAGAATCCAGGGAACTCTGGTAGACCACAACCAATGCATCCACTGTCTCTGGCAACACCTAGGCAACACCTGGTCCGTGTGATCTCCTGGAGTGGCTTTGTTCACCTGAGAGGGTCGGAGGGGAATTTTCCCACAGTACTTTTTCCCTTATTGGTTCTGGGTTTATCCTCTGATTTTATTTTTGGCTTTTCCCAGATGATTACATGGCTGCAGCGAGTGGCGGGAGGGAAGACGAGGAGGAGAGAAAGGGAGGACGTGCTAAGCCATGTTGTTTTTTTTTATTGGTTCCTGGGATGTGGGCATCGCCAGCAAGTCCAGCATTTATTGCCATTCCCCTAATTGCCCCTTGAGAAGGTGAGCTTCCTTCTTGAACCACTGCAGTCCGTGTGGTGAAGGTGCTCCCACAGTGCTGTTAGGGAGGGAGCTCCAGGATTTTGACCCAGCGACGATGAAGGAACGGCCGATATATTTCCAAGTCAGGCTGGTTGTGACTTAGATGGGAATGTGGAGGTGGTGGTGTTCCCATGCACCTGCTGCCCTTGTCCCTCTAGGCGGTAGAGGTCGCGGGTTTTCCAGGCGTAGTCGAAGAAATGATACTCCGGCCATCATGGTATGTGGAGCAGGTTTGATGGACGAGCTAGTCTTTACCTTCCCATCAATTTTGTATATCCGTAGGCCCTGTATATTTTCAACCAATCATCATCATAAGCAGTCCCTCGGAATAGAGGAAGACTTGCTTTCACTCTTAAAATGAGTCCTTAGGTGGCTGAACAGTCCAATACGAGAACCACAGTCCCTGTCACAGGTGGGACAGATAGTCGTTGAGGGAAAGGGTGGGTGGGACAGGTTTGCCGCACGCTCTTTCCGCTGCCTGCGCTTGACTTCTGCATGTTCTCGGCGATGAGACTCGAGGTGCTCAGCGCCCTCCCGGATGCACTTCCTCCACTTAGGGCGGTCTTTGGCCAGGGACTCCCAGGTGTCAGTGGGGATGTTGCACTTTATCAGGGAGGCTTAATGTGGCATCTTTTACATTCATTAGTGTTAAATTCCATCTCTTAGATCTTGGCTGACTGTCACACCACCCTCCACTGCTGTGTCATGTTTGCTGCAGAACTTCACTTAAGGGGTCCGAAATTTCCCTCATTACAAGGTCGCCCCAAATAATCTCAGATGCTCGGTTTCTTTGGCAGGGGGTGGGTAGGGGGCATGGCCTTCGATGTACCCACTATGATGGTGCTCGAGTAGGGTTGCCAACATCCAGTTTTGGGTGTGACGTCTGAAAAGCTTCGGAATTTTAAAAATCATGCCTTGTCTGATCCCGTGCTGGGAACCGCAGGTCAGATACTGGCAATGAACGCAAGCAACAACAACTTGCATTTTATATAGCGCCTTTAACATTCCAATCCGACTCACAGGAGCGTTGCCGAAAAATAAATTGACACCGAGCCACCTCAGGCGATCTGAGGACAGGTGACCAAATGCTTGGTCAAAGAGGTAGGTTTTAAAGGAGCGACTGAAAGGAGAAGAGAGAGAAGGGGAGGTTTACGGAGGGAATTCCAGAGCTTGGGGCCCAGGCAACTGAAGGCACACCCACTGATGGTGGAGTGCTGGAAATTGGGGATGTTCAAGAGGCCAGAATTCGAAGAGCGCAGAGATCTCAAAAGAACATCAGAAATAGGAGCAGGAGTTGGCCATTTGGCCCCTTGAGGCTGCTCTGCCAATCAATAAGATTATCGCTAATCTGATCTTGGCCTCAACTCCACATCCTCACCCACTCCCCATAACCCTTGAACATTATCGTTCAAAAATCTGTCTATCTCCATCTTGAATATATTCAATGACCCAGCCCCCACAGCTCTCTGGGGCAGAGAATTCCAAAGATTCACGACCCTCTGAGAGAAGTAATTCCTCTTCATCTCCGCCTTAAATGGGCGACCCTTTATTCTGAGACTATGCCTCCTAGTTCTAGATTCCCCAGGAGGGGAAACATCCTCTCTGCGTCTACCCTGTCAAGCCTCAGCCCCCACCCCCCAGAATCTTACAGGTTTCAATAAGATCACCACTCATTATTCTAAATTCCAATGAGTATAGAGTTGCAGGAGAGTTAATCTCGGAGGGTTGTCGGGCTGCAGGCAGCTACAGAGATAGGGAGCGGGCTTATCCTCTCCGACTGCACACATTGATCAATACCAAAATTTACCAAAGCTCCCTGGGAGGAGCACAAGCAGTGTAGCTGTTCAGATCAAAAATGTAAATGTGTGGCTAGCATTCAGCATTAAGTAGCAAGTGATCTGAAAAATCTCTCGGCTGCATTCAGGTAGGTCAGAAGTGCTTCATTCTGTATTCTTAAAACTTTTTTTTTGAGGCAACTCAGCAGGCTCAAGTGAGAAATTAATTGCATCTGGCCCCAGGTTAATAATCCCGGGTGGAATACTAATGAATATTAATAAATCTTCAGGATTTATGGCACTTCACTGATGAGATTTCTGTCGCTTTGTTTTATTATTTGTGAGCAGGAAGCATGCTGAGGGACTAAGATCACTTCGACAGGTTCTCTCTCACTCACCCTGGATCACCTGCCTTCTTTCCCAGGCTCATAAGAGCATAAGAATTAGGAACAGGAGTCGGCCATACAGCCCCTCGAGCCCGCTCCGCCATTCAATAAGATCACGTCTGATCTTGCACCTCAACTCCACTTTCCTGTCTGATCTCCATAATCCCATAAATCCTCTCGTGTCCTAAAAGTCGATCTCAGCCTTGAATATACTCAATGACTCAGCCCTTTGGGGTAGAAAATTGCAAAGATTCACAACCCTCTGAGTGAAGAAATTCCTCCTCATCTCAGCCTTAAATGGCCTACGCCTTATCCTGAGACTGTGACCCCTAGTTCTAGACTCTCCAGCCAGGGGGACACAACCTCTCAGCATCTACCCTGTCAATCCCCCATCAGAATCTTATACATTCCAATGAGATTGCCTCTTATTCTTCTAAACTCCAGAGAATACAGGCCCAATCTACTCAATCTTTCCTCTGCTCTGCTGAGTGCGAGTCCTCATTCCCTCCAATGCCTCATTTCGAGATGCACATTCTCCCTTCCACTCAGAGGTTCATATATACAGATTCCCACTCAGAGAATTCCTTCCCTCTTCCAGGTTTAATGCAGCTCTACCGTTCCCACATCTTTCTTCCCTCCCCCTCACCCACCCCTAATAATTAATACCGGCACGTCATAAGACGTTTGAGTAAGGTAGGAGAAATGGACTTCTGTCTTGAAAAGCAGACTTTTGAGCCGACAAATTATGGGAGCCGGAGGCTGAAAAACATCATTATCTTGGCCGATGGGGCTAAATTTAGGTTGAGATTTGATTATGTTGGGTCCCTGGCTCCCCTCCCTATCTCTGTAACCTCCTCCAGCCCTACAATCCTCCGAGAATTCTGTGTTCGTCCAATCTGGCCTCTTGTGCATCCCTGATTTATTTTGCCCCATCATTGGTAGCCATGCCTTCAATCAACTTCATTATCATATTGCTGTGTGTGGGAGCTTGCTGTGTGCAAATTGGCTGGCGTGTTTCCTACATTACGACAGTGACTACACTTCAAAAGTATTTCATTGGCAGTAAAGCGCTTTGGGACGTCCTGAGATCATAAAAATGCAAGTTCTTTCCTTCTTTCTGTCCAGGCCTTAAGCTCTGGAATTCCCTCCCTAAATCTCCCTACCCATCTCTCTCCTCCATTAAGACACCCCTTAAAACCGACCACTTTAACCAGCCTTTGGTCACCTGTCCCAACGTCTGCGTCTTTGGCTCAGTATCATATTTTGTCTGATTACGCTCAAGCCTTGGGAACATTTTCCTACACTAAAGAGACTATATAAATGCAAGATGTTGTTGCTTCCTTGCCCACCCACTCCCCCGTCAGATATTCCAATTGAAGTGGGGTTGAGCGTATTATTACACCCTGAAAATAAGGGACGTACAATGGGATCAAAATTTCCCCCATTTTTGCACCCCATTAGTGCTGCCGGTAAGCGCTAACGGGATGCAATTGGCTTTTCGCCCGGGGGGCTGGCTTCTGGGGCAGAATTGCACCCGAGATTTTGGGGGCGATTTGGAGTTTGAGCCATGCCCGCGATTTACTCCCTGGACTGGGGCACACCCGCCGATCACGCCATCACCGTGGGCGCTGACCCCCACACCGCCCCCACACCGCCCCCTTTGCGCCCCATCTCGACCAGTCCACCATCATGCAGCTTGCCAGGTCACAGCCCGCTCGGGATTGTCTCTGGTGGTCCAATGGTGGCCACCAAAGGCCCATGCAGAGGGTCCGCAGGGGCCCTCCCCGATAAATGAAGGGGAGGGGCGTTGTGGCGTGCCAACGCTATGCGGAGCAGCCGTGTAGTGCTGTCCTGTTCAGTGCCTCGCTGACCTCAGGCCTGCGCTTACGCCTCGGGAGTGCCCTTTCTACGAGGTGGAGCGCGTGGGACCGTGCTCTGCCTATTTAGAGGGGCGCAATAGGCAATGCCACACTGGGGGCGGGACCTCCGCCCGGACGTTAACGGGCCTGGAAGGTTACCGCCCCCGGATGTTCGGGCCCAAATTCCAATGTTTTTCCTGTCATTTGTGCCAAAGCAATGCTGGGCACAAGGGAGGCCTCTCTGTCCCAGGCATCCAGCATTGCTGAGGTTCTCGGGAAGTGGACAGAAGGAAGATTGCTTTAGGGAAGCTGGTCCAACGGAAAAAATGGCAACACTTAAAAAATGTCTTCAACATTTGGGCTGATGTTTCTGACCCACTTACGATGCAGTAAAGCTCTGCACTGAAATCCCTTCACCCCCACCCCGGCCCACCTCACCTGAAGCAGATGCTTCATCGGAGACTTAAATAGCATGGCGCCCAACCGCAATGTGTAAATGCTCCAATACTTGATCAGCTCCGCTGGGCAGGCCACATTGTCCGCATGCCAGACACGAGACTCCCAAAGCAAGCGCTCTACTCGGAACTCCTTCACGGCAAACGAGCCAAAGGTGGGCAGAGGAAATGTTTCAAGGACACCCTCAAAGCTTCCCTGATAAAGTGCAACATCCCTACTGACATCTGGGAATCCCTGGCCAAAGACCGCCCTAGTTGGAGGGAGTGCATCCGGGAGGGCGCTGAGCACCTCGAGTCTCATCGCCGAGAGCATGCAGAAACCAAGCGCAGGCAGCGGAAGGAGCGTACGGCAAACCAGTCCCGCCCTCCCTTTCCCTCAACGACTGTCTGTCTCACCTGTGACAGGGACTGTGGTTCTCATATTGGGCTGTTCAGCCACCTAAGGACTCATTTTAAAGAGTGGAAGCAAGTCTTCCTCGAGGGACTGCTTATGATGATGATGATGGAATAGAAGACAAGTTGGGCGTGCACCTGACCCGCTCCAGATGTTCTCCAAAAATAAAGGCCCCCCTTCTCTGGGCTAAGGTGTCCAAAACTGGCCGGGTGGCAATCCTGTGGTTACCCTTTGCGGTAACTCACTCGTGGAAATGAATGACGTCATATGGCATTTAGGGGCATTTCATCATGCGGAGAGAGACAGCAAGCAGAAAGCTAAATAGATAGCTTTCAGATCATCAGGGCGAGGAAAGGCTTGAGAAATCGAGACTTTCCCCACAGAAACACAGATACAGTTAAAAAGGATCTCACGGTGGTTTGCAAGATGGCAAAAGATTGGCCAACCAATCCATTATCAGGGGGCAGAGACAGCATTGTCTCAAAGAAGAATGAAGAGGGAGGTTAGAAGAATATTTTTTTTCCAGGCAGAAGGTCATTAGAACATGAAATACGCTAACACAGTGCCTACTGAAGGAAAAATGATATCCAATCTCCTTTTAAACAAGGTTAAGTATTTAAATAGGAAGTATATAAAAGGGTGCAGGCGGGGTAACAGAGTAGATTGTTCCAGTCGCAGAGTTGGCGCTGGCACAAGCCTGATGGGCCACATGGCCTCTTTCTGTGCTGTAATTTCTATGATTCCAAATGTTGCGTAGAATGTGTCCACTGTGAAGTATCATGTCGGGATATACAGGGCTGTAGAGGACAATGCCAGTCTGTACTGGAGAGCCCCCATCTCTATCTGGCCAATTACCATTTTCTTTTCAAAAAGAAAGCAAAATTCGGTTTGAAAAGCTGACACCTGTGACTTTGCCAACCACTATAAAACCGTGTTATTAATTTCAAATCCCTCCATGGCCTCGCCCCTCCCTTTCTCTGTAATCTCCTCCAGCCCCACAATCCCCCCGCCCCGAGATGTCTACGCTCCTCTAATTCTGCCCTCCTGAGCATCCCTGATTATAATCGCTCAACCATCGGTGGCCGTGCCTTCTGTTGCCTGGGCCCCAAGCTCTGGAACTCCCTCCCTAAACCTCTCTGACTCTCTTTCCTCCTTCAAGACGCTCCTTAAAACCTACTCCTTTGACCAAGCTTTTGGTCACCTGCGCTAATTTCTACTTATGCAGCTCGATGTCAAATTTTTATCACTCAATACACCTGTGAAGTGCCTTGGGATATTTCACTACATTAAAGGTGCTATCTAAATACAAGTTGTTGTTGTTGTTGTTGAGTATTATACTTATATCACTCCCCTGTCAACTCCGGGTCCGCTCCGGGTCCGCTCCCTCCCTTCCCTGTCCATTTCCCCATCATACCTCAGTAATTCACCGTCAAATGGAAACAGACTTCAGGGGGATATAGACAGGCTAAGTGAGTGGACAAGAACATGGCAAATGGAATATAATGTAGAGAAATGTGAAGTTATCCACTTCGGTAGAAAAAATAGAAAAGCAGAGTATTTTATAAATGGTGAGAGATTGGGAAATGTTGGTGTTCAGAGGGACCTGGATGTCCTTGTACACGAATCACTGAAAGTTAACATGCAGGTACAGCAAGCAATTAAGAAAGCAAATGGTATGTTGGCCTTTATTACAATAAGATTTGAGTATAAGAGTAAAGACGTCTTACTGCAATTATATAGGGCCCTGATGAGACCGCACCTGGAGTATTGTGTATAGTTTTGGTCTCCTTACCTAAGGAAGGATATACTTGTATAGAGGGAGTGCAACGAAGGTTCACCAGACTGATTGCTGGAATTGTGGGTGGGGGGGGGGGGGGCGGGTGATCGTCCAATGAGGAGGGACGGAGTAGACTAGACCTATATTCTCGAATATTTAGAAGAATGAGAGGCGATCTCATTGAAACATACAAAATTCTTACAGGGCTTGACAGGGTAGATGCAGGGAGGATGTTTCCTTTGGCTGGGGAGTCTAAAACCAGGGGTCACAGTCTCAGAATAAGGGGTCGGCCATTTAGGACTGAGATGAGGAGAAACTTCTTCACTCAGAGGCTGGTGAAACTTTGGAATTCTCTACCCCAGAGGGCTGTGGAGGCTCAGCCGTTGAGTATATTTAAGACAGATTGACAGATTTTTGGATATTAAGGGAACAAAGAGATTCTGCAAGAAAGTGGAGTTGATGTAGAAGATCAGCCATGATCTTATTGAATGGTGGAGCGGGCTTGAGGGTCCAAATGGCCTACTCCTGCTCCTAATTCTTATGTTCTTATATCTGTCACCTACTTCTTTTGCCTAATTCACATCGGGCAACACATTGAATTATTCTGTTGCATATTTCACAACTGCGTGCAGTGAGAGGCACTGTGCTCTGTTCTGGCAAACTCTGCTGTGACTCGAGTTAATGTGGTTGGCAGGCAGTCACATTGTATCGTAGATCTTCTAGTTTTCTGATGATCTGAGTTAGATCTTGCCATTGAGATAATAATCGTCTACTTTAGATTCTCCTGGCAGAGAAATTCAGAGGCAGTGATCCCTTCTACCGCAAAATCTTTGCCAAAACAAATTCCTAAATGCAAGAAGCCACTAGATTGAACTTGACTGGCATTCTGATAAGAACATAAAAAATAGGAGCAGGAGTAGGCCATTTGACCCCTTGAGCCTGCTCTGCCATTCAATAAGATCATGGCTGATCTGATCATGGGCTCAGCTCCACTTCCCTGCCCGCTCCCCATAACCCTCAACTCCCTTATCGCTCAAAAATGTGTCTATCTCCGCCTTAAATATATTCAGTGACCCAGTCTCCACAGCTCTCTGGGGCAGAGAATTCCATAGATTTACAACCTTCTGAGAGAAGAAATTTCACCTCATCTCCGTTTTAAATGGGCGGTTCCTTATTCTATGTCCCCTAGTTTTAGTTTCCCCTATGAGTTTAAATATCCTCTCTGCAGCCACCTTGTCGAGTCCCCTCATTATCTTCTAAGTTTCAATAAGATCACCTCTCATTCGTCTGAACTCCAATGAGTATAGGCCCAACCTACTCAACCTATCCTCATAAGTCAACCCCCTCATCTCC
This sequence comes from Pristiophorus japonicus, assembly GCF_044704955.1. Taxonomy (NCBI): domain Eukaryota; kingdom Metazoa; phylum Chordata; class Chondrichthyes; family Pristiophoridae; genus Pristiophorus; species Pristiophorus japonicus. The sequence continues at coordinate 120,218,664 of NC_091993.1, forward strand.
GGAATTAACCTAGTGAACCTTCTCTGAACAGCTTCCGATGAAAGTATATCCTTCCTTAGATACGGAGACCAAAACTGTACGCAGTGCTCCAGATGTGGCCTCACCAATACCTTATACAGTTATAGCAGGACTTCTCTGCTTTTATACTCTATCCCCCTTGCAATAAAGGCCAACATGAATCTAAGAAAAACACCTTCAGTTACAGTAGACAGTTCAGTTTGAAATCCCTGAATACGAGTTTACAAAATAAGAGAACTTTATGTATTCTCTACTTTCTTGGTGCATGTACCTGGTCTGAAATGGACTACATATTTTGTGTAGAAAAGGTTGGTTCTTTAATTCCCCTTAATACTTCCTCTAACTATGTTTATTTCATCGAATATTTCACATTTCTCCTCCTTGATTGCAATGTCTGCATCACCCCTCTCTTTAGTGAAAACAGACGCAAAATATTCATTAAGAACCATACCCATGTCTTCTGCCTCCATACACAGATTACCTTTATGGTCTCTAATAGGCCCCACTCTTTGTTTAGTTATCCTCTTATTCTTAATGTATTTATCAAACATCTTTGGGTTTTCCTTGATTTTACTTGCCAATGTTTTTTCATGCCCTCTGCTTTCCTAATTTCTGTCATGTATCTCACACTACTGTACATAACTGTATCTTACCATGCTATACATGACTGTAACTAGAGATGACCTGTAACCACAAGCATATCTTACCACCAGGGGTGCACTTGCAGGAGACACTGCATACCTGTTCCACACAGGTATATAAGGACAGGTCTCAGGCAAGTGTGGCATTCGAGAGCTGTGTAATAAAGGTGCAGGTCCTGAGTGACCTTGATTTCAATATGTGCCTCATGTGAATCTGTACTGCAGGGACAGGACTTTACAGTGGCAACGAGTTATGGGATTACAGAATCCACAGAATGGCGACCAACGGCTCAGATGAAAAATACAATGCTGGAGATAATTGGGAGGACTTTATAGAAAGGCTCCAGCAAAGCTTTGTAACCAAAGACTGGTTAGGCGACGATAAGGCAGACAAGAGAAGAGCCCATCTCTTGACCAGCTGTGGCTCGAAAACATACGCCTTAATGAAGGACCTGCTGGCACCTGAGAAACCAGCAAGCAAGTCGTTTGAGGAGTTGAGCACACTGGTAAGAGACCACCTGAAGCCAGTGAGCAGCCTACATATGGCCAGACACAGGTTCTACAACTACAGACGCTGTGTGGGCCAGAACATACCCGACTTCGTGAGGTTGGCTAGCTTATGTGAGTTCTCCGATGAACTAAGGAGAGAAGTACTGAGAGACTTTTTTATTGAAGGAATAGGCCACACAGGCATATTCCGAAAGCTCATAGAGACCAAGAACCTGACCCTAGAGGCAGCAGCACTGGTCGCACAGACATTCCTGGCAGGAGAAGAGACGAGGTTGATCTACACTGTGGGTACGACAACTAACGAAACATCGGAACAAGGGGTTCACAGCGTGAAACAAGCCGCTACCCCCACACACAGACAAAGGCAGGAGAGCAGGCCTTCAACAGCAGGCAGTGGCGCCAGAAGCCATCAAGGGCCACAGGAACGGCCGTTCACACCTCATCAACCCACAATGCGAGCAATCAACTACAAACTGAGAGAAGCTGAAGAGAGATCAGCCAGACGCAGCTCATCCTTTGGAAACAATGGAAGCGGTCTGTGCTGGAGATGTGGGGGAAGGCACTCATCAAGGGGGTGTCGATTTCAGCATGCTGTTTGCAGAAACTGTGACTATACAGGGCATCTGGCCCGCATGTGCAGAAAAACGGCAGCTCGGCTGGTATACGAATCGGAAGGATCGGAAAGCGGACCAGAAACTGGTGGGGACAGCACCCGGGACACCGATGTACAGCGGTTCAACATGATCAATGGCCACTGCTCCTACAACAAGACGCCTCCAATAATGATGAGGGTCCTACTCAACGGGATACCCGTCAACATGGAGCTGGATACGAGAGCGAGTCAATCTCTCAATTTGAACAGCTGTGGCCGCACAAAAGAGACAGACCAAAGCTCACAAGGGTCGACACCATACTAAGGACCTATACCAAAGAAATCGTACCAGTCCTCGGCAGCGTCATGCTCTCAGTCACACACAAAGGGACAGTGAACCGACTTCCCCTGTGGATTGTCCCCAGAAACCCCCCAGCACTGCTGGGGAGAAGCTGGCTGGCAAAACTAAACTGGAAATGGGATGATGTTCACGCCATGTCGTCAGAGGAACGGACCTCCTGCTCAACAGTTCGAAGTCGATTTGAACATCTCTTTCAGCTCGGTGTGGGCACCTTCAAAGGGGCTAAAGTCAAAATCTACATCACACAGGATGCTAAACCGGTCCATCACAAGGCTAGAGCTGTGCCCTATGTGATGAGGGAAAAGATTGAACATGAACTGGACAGGCTTCTGCGGGAAGGCATTATCTCACCTGTGGAATTTAGCGACTGGGCAAGTCCCATCGTCCCAGTCATGAAGCCTGATGGATCCGTACGAATCTGTGGGGACTACAAATCTACCATAAACAGAGTCTCCCTACAGGACCAATACCCGCTGCCCAGAGCGGAGGACTTATTTGCCACATTGGCTGGAGGAACACTTTTCTCAAAATAGATCTCACATCTGCGTATATGACGCAAGAATTGACCGACGAGTCCAAGCTACTCACCACCATCAACACACATCGAGGCCTTTTCATGTACAATCGATGCCCATTCAGCATCAGGTCGGCAGCTGCTATATTCCAGCGCATCATGGAGAGTCTGCTCAAGTCCATCCCGGGCACGGTTGTATTTCAAGACGACATACTTATCACGGGCAGGGACACTGACTCCCATCTCCGTAATTTGGAGGAAGTACTAAAGCGGTTGGATCGGGTAGGCCGAAGAGTTAAGAAATCCAAGTGCCTGTTTCTCACGCCTAAGGTTGAATTTTTGGGCAGAAGGATTGCCGCTGATGGAATCCGCCCAACAGAGTCCAAAACAGAAGCAATTCGTCTGGCACCCAGGCCCCAGAATGTCTCAGAACTGTGCGCCTTTCTTGGGCTACTCAATTACTTTGGGAACTTTATGCAGAACTTAATCACGCTGCTGGAGCCTCTCCATGTGCTACTGAGAAATGGGTGCGATTGGTTTTGGGGGGACGCCCAGGAACGCGCCTTCAATAAGGCACGCAACCTTCTATGTTCCAACAGTGTTTTGGCTTTCTTTGATCCAGGTAAAAAGCTAGTTCTTACAATTGATGCGTCAGCGTACGGGGTCAGGTGCGTTTTACATGTCAATAGTGCGGGTAAATTACAACCCATAGCTTATGCCTCCAGGTCACTTTCGCGGGCGGAGCGCGGGTATGGAATGGTTGGTGGAGAAGGAGGCGCTCGCGTGCGTGTACGGTGTCAAAAATATGCACCAATACCTTTTCGGGGCCAAGTTCGCATTAGAAACCGACCACAAGCCCCTCACGTCCCTACTATCTGAGAGCAAGGCAATAAACACCAACGCCTCGGCGCGAATTCAACGGTGGGCACTCATGCTGGCCTTTTACGATTACACCATAAGGCACAGACCAGGTACAGACAACTGCGCTCAGCAGGCTACCCCTGGCGACCATGGAAGGGTCTGACGAACAGGACTGTGAGATAGTCATGGCAATCAATGTCTTTGAGTCCACAGGTTCGCCCATGACGGCTCGCCAAATCAGAGCCTGGACGGCCAGCGACCCCACGTTATCCCTAGTCAAAAGATGTGTCTTAACTGGTGACTGGGCAGAGGCTCGCGATGCCTGCCCCGAGGAGATCAAACCTTTCCATAGGCGCATGCATGAGCTGTCACTACAAGCAGACTGCCTGATGTGGGGCAGCCGAGTAGTTATGCCTCTGCGAGGCAGAGAGGCATTTGTCCGGGAGCTGCACCGCGAGCACCCGGGGAAGGTTCTCATGAAGGCCATAGCCAGATCCCACGTCTGGTGGCCTGGCATTGACGCGGACTTGGAGCTCCGCGTCCGACGGTGCACCATTTAAAACTCGAGCACCACCTCCACCACTGTAGAGAGCCTTGGAACCATGTTCGCAACGCACGACATTCCTGACATATTGGTCAGTGATAATGGTTCGTGCTTCACCAGCGCAAAATTCCAAGATTTTATAAGTGACCATGGCATAAATCACGTTAAGACGGCACCGTTCAAGCCGGCCTCAAACGGCCAGGCGGAGCGAGCAGTGCAGATCATTAAACAAGGCATGCTCATAATCCAAGGTCCCACGCTGCATGGCCACCTGTTGCGATTGCTGCTGGCCTACAGATCTCGTCCGCATTCATTGACTGGAGTTCCCCCCGCGCAACTATTAATGAACGGACCTTAAAGACAAGGCTCTCATTAATCCTCCCAGACATGCATGAAATCATTGAGGCAAAGCGCTGTAAGCTAACCGAGTACCATGACCGAAATTCGAGGGGGAGGTGGAATGAGATAGGGGACAAAGTGTTTGTGCTAAACTATGGCAGGAGTCCCAAATGGCTTGCAGGGACAGTAACAGGCAAGGAAGGAAACAGACTACTGGTGGTACAAATGGACAATGGCCAAACCTGCTGGAGGCATGTAGACCAAGTCAAAAGTAGATTCACCAACAACACTGCTGAACCAGAGGCAGACTACAATGTGGAACTCACACCACACCTGGTGAACAGACAGAGGGAACAACCTGAGGAAAGGGCAATCCCAACAGACAGCCCAGGCAAGACACCAACAATCATACTGAATGAAACAGACAGCCCAGGCAAGATGCCAGCAATCAACCCGAAAGAAAAACAGGCACCAAGGCAAACAACTGAACCACAACTAAGACGATCCACGCGAGAGCGTAGACCACCTGAGAGACTGAACCTATAAATACAATCAGACCTTGGGGGAGGGTGATGTCATCTATCTCACACTACTGTACATAACTGTATCTTACCATGCTATACATGACTGTAACCAGAGATGACCTGTAACCACAAGCTTACCTTACCACCAGGGGTGCACTTGCAGGAGACACTGGATACCTGTCTCAGACAGGTGTGTAAGGACAGGTCTCAGGCAAGTGGGGCATTCGAGAGCTGTGTAATAAAGGTGCAGGTCCTGAGTGACCTTGACTTCAGTATGTGCCTCGTGTGAATCTGTACTGAGGGGACAGGACATTACAATTTCCTTTTTAATTTAACCACTGAACTTAATATAATCCTCTCGGGTTTCTGCCGTATTGAGCTCTCGGTATCTGTCCTAACCTTCCCTTTTTTTCTTTATCCTAACCGTGTGTCTCTTGACATCCAGTGGGTTATGGATTTGTTAGTCCCACCCTTTTTCTTTCAGGGGAACCTACTTGCTTTGAACCCTCACTATCTCCTCCTTGAACTGCTCTGACATTGATTTACTTTCAAGTAGCTGCTTCCAGTCCACTTTGGCTAAATCCCATCTCAGCCTAGTAAAATTGGCTTTTAAGTATTTATCCAATTCACTTTTGAAAGTTATTATTGAATCTGCTTCCACCACTCTTTCAGGCAGTGCGTTCCAGATCACCATAACTGGATGAGTAAAGGAAATCTTTCCTCATCTCCCTCCTGACTTTCGTTTGCCAATGTCCTTAAATCTGTGTCCTCTGGTTACCCACTCTCCCACCTGTGGAAACTGTTTCACCCTATATCAAAACTCTTCATAATTTTAAATCTTTATTAAATCTGCCCTTAACCTTTGCCCCTCTGAGGAGAACAATCTCAGTCTCTCCTTGAATTGAAAACTTGAATTGCTAGATTGTGTCTTTATCAGCTGTCGGGCAGGGATGGGTCATACCATCATTACGGCACAGAAGGAGGCCATTCGGCCCATCCTGACCACTCCGGCTCTCTGTAGAGCAATGCAGTCAGTCCCATTCCCACGCTCTATCCTCATAGCCCTGCAAGTTTAATTCCCTCAAATGCCTATCCAATTTCATTTGGTAATCATTGATTGTCTCCGCTTCCATCAACCTCGTCGGCAGTGAGTTCCAGGTCATTACCACTCGCTGCGTAAAAAAGTTCTTCCTCACAACCCCGCTGTATCTCTTGCCCCAAACCTTAAATCTGTGTCTCCTAGTCCTTGTACCACCAGCTAATGGGAACAGCTTTTCTTTGTCTAACTTATCTAAACCTGTTTTCTTGTACACTATCAAATCTCCCCTCAACCTCTTTTGCTCCAAGGAAAATAACCCCACTTTCTCCAACCTAAAATCCCTTCTGGTAAATCTCCTCTGCACCCTCTCCTTCCAACAATCTGGCGACCAGAACTGGACACAATACTCCAGTTGTGGCCTAACCAGAGCTTTATAAAGTTCAGCATAACTTCCCTGCTTTTGTACTCAATACCTCTATTGATGAAGGGTCTTTGAAGTCCGACAGCAGAATTGAATACAAGATTCTATGGTAATCTGGAGCACTGGAAAGGGAGGATTAATAAGTCAGTTCAGAGGGCACTACTTCCATCATCATCATCATCATAGGCATTCCCTCGAAATCGAGGAAGACTTGCTTCCTCTCTTAAAATGATTCCTTAGGTGGCTGAACAGTCCAATACAAGAGCCACAGTTCCTGTCACAGGTGGGACAGATAGTCATTGAGGATAAGGGAGGGTGGGACTGGTTTGCCGCACGCTCTTTCCACTGCCTGCACTTGATTCCTGCACGTTCTCGGCGATGAGACTCGAGGTGCTCAGCGCCCTCCCTGATGCACTTCCTCCACTTAGGGCGGTCTTTGGCCAGGGACTTCCAGGTGTCAGTGGGGATGTTGCACTTTATCAGGGAGGCTTTGAGGGTGTCCTCGAAACGTTTCCTCTGCCCACCTTTGGCTGGTTTTCCATGAAGGAGTTCCGAATAGAGCGCTTGCTTTGGGAGTCTCGGATCTGGCATGCGGACAACGTGGCCTGCCCAACGGAGAGTGCTTGGAAGATGTTTAGTTTTGAGGAGGGGTGAGTGATAGAAGAGTTGCAAAGTACTTGCATTCGTACAGCTCCTTAGCACATCGCAAAGCACTTCACAACTAACCAATTACTTCTGAAGTGCAATCGCTGTTGTTCCGAAGGCAGACATGGCAGCCAACTTGAACACAGCAAGATCCCATAAGCAGCAAGTGAAATGAATGACTTGTTGATCTGTTTTTGGCAGTGCTGGTTGAGGGACACCGGGGGAAAAAACTCTTCTTCGGAAAGTGCCACGGGATCTTTTACGTCCACCTGAACAGGCAGACAGGGCCTGGGTTTAATATCTAATCTGAAAGACGGCACCTTCAACAGTGCAGCGTTCCCTCAGTACTGCACTGGAAGTGTAAGCCAAGATTTTTTTGTGCTAAAGTCTCTGGAGTGGGACTCGAACCCACAACCTTCTGACTCTGGTATTGAGTGCTACTAACCGAGCCAAGTTGTGTATAATGTTTGTCATATTGACACCACACAAAGGTCAATTGGTTTTATCTGAAGTGCCCTTTTTCTACCGGCACAGATACGACGTGCGAACTGGACTGTTTCTGTGTGTTAATTTTTCTTTGATTCTATGATTCTAGGGGTGCCTGTAGTTGTCCTACTGGTACTGGGCACTGCCCAATTATCACACTATTGGCCTGAACTAACCAGGATATCTCAAATACTTGATAATGATGCATTTGATATGAAGTCTGGAACTCTCTGCCCCAAAAAGCTATTGAGGCTGGGGAATCAGTTGAACATTTTTAAAACTGAGATTGATCGAATTTTGTTTGGCATGGGTATGAAGGAACCAAGGCGGGTAAATAGAGTTAAGATACGGATCAGTCCACCATCTCACTGAATGGCGGAAAAGGCTCGAGGGGCTGAATGGCCTCCTCCTGTTCCTATGATTCACTTCATTGTGGCCTATGAATTGTAAACCATAAATTGTCAAATAGCTTTTAATAAAATCAGAGTCCCATAAGAGAAGCACAAGGCCTAAGAATACTCATATCCATAAGCGCGGATAATCGTATTGTCAACAGGTTCAAAGTATTCAGCAAAGGCTGATCACGGAGGACATTTATCGAGGCGCTTCCTTGAGGCCATAAGGTTCTTTCTTTCCTCTTTGACTTTTCTCCCCGCGTCTGCCCATGTCTCGCGATGTTTTAATACCTCCTGTGTGTGTGTTCCGGGTTTCTCCATCGATCAGAATGACTCAATCTTTACAAGTCTCGTGGAGCTGGGATCACCAACACTCCAGGAGTACCCTGGAATCGCCAGGAATTAAAGGTTAGGCCTTGATATTAAAACCCCCAGGAAGGGTGGGAGAGGGTCTGGGGGTGGGGGGGCAGGGGGAGAGAGGGTTAAAGACTTAAATATTGGAAAAGCGTTCACAACGCACCACACAAACGCCTCCTGCGATTTTTATTATGAGGTGTCCAAGTGTCCGCCCGCGAGACACTTCATTAATTTAATTGCACACTTCATTAATTTCACCGATTTAAAATTCATTGTTGGCGCGCGGGTTTTCCAGGGATCAGGAAACCTGGTTTTCCAGGGATCAGGAAACCTGGCCGTGAAAGGAGAGTGGGGGTTGTTGGCTCCACAGGGTAAGTGCCTTTTCCAGCATTCCTTGTGGGTCAAGAAAAGCAGGAATGCTCCCTCCAGGCTTCTGAAGGAAGCCTTCAGCCTCTTCATTGTGTTGCAATCCTCTATCTCCCCCCGACCCCCTGCTCCAATGGCCTCTCCGCCACCTCCCGCCCTCCCCCCAGCCACGATTGTCTAACCTCCCCCTACCTCCTCCTCCAAAGACCTCTCCGCTCCCCCCCCCCCCCCCCCCGTCACGATCGTCTCACCTCCCCCTGCTCCAATGGCCTCCCTTGGCCCCGAAGCCCCGATGACCGATCTCCCCGCTCATGATTGCCAGACACCATCCGCGAGGGTCCTCGGCTACGGCCTCCTGCCGCTGGTTTGCCCTCCGGCCTAATGCCGGCCGGGAAACAGATCTCGGGAATGATATAATGAGGCCCCACCGTTAAGTTCGGCAGCACCTCCGCGTCCCCCCAGGCTTCTCGGGTTCGTTGGCTGTTACTGAAACACCTGTGGACTCATCCCCTTTTGGTGTGCAAGCGGGTCATCCTCGATACGAGGGACTGCCTAATACTATACCACTAGTCTCCAGGGCGCGGCGGCAAGCAACCAGGGAGTAGGGGCATTCGGAATTAATGTGTGTGTTTTTAAAAAACATTTCTTTGAACACTTATGGGTGGAAATTGGGTCTTCTGCCGCTCCACGTAGCACCCCAGAGGGGCGCTTTCGGCAACAGGAAGCACTTATGCCCAGGTGACCAGCTTCCAGCACCCCACCAGGACATTCGGCATCGGTAACGCCGGGAGCAGTCGGGGGGGGAGCGGTGGAGGAGCATTACCGCCCGGGAGAGGTGAGCCGGTGGGCAACGCCCCCGGTTGCAACATCGGTTCAAATTTTGGATCGTGCCCGACCCGTAGCGCTCCGTAGAGCCCCCTGGTGGGAACGCTTGTGAAAGCGGGCGAGCCGAGCTGTAGCGGCCCCTACAGGTAATCTCAGGTAAGTGCGATTGATTAAAAACATTTTTTTTTTTTTACGATTTATGCTGTGGTGGCGTGAGCCAAGTGTTTGGGAATGTTTTTGGTGAGGTTTTTTTCAGGTTCTGCCACCCCCCCCCCCTCCCCACCAAGCCTCTGTTACGGCGCTCCGAGGCTGGCTGTTTAGCTCGGGATTTGCCCTTGTTCAGCCTCCCCCAGCGCCCAGTTCCAAAATCCAGGCCCAGCTGATGGATTATGCCGCGGCAGACGCAAATAATTTGTCGGCGCAAAATTTAGCGCTCTGCCCGGCAAACCGCCCCCAACTGAGGCGCGACCGATTTCCACCTCTTAGTTGTTATTAGAATATTGAAGAAGGTGGGGAAATAACGCAATTTGACTGACAGTCAACAATCATCCAATCGGGCAACGAAGAGTCTGTTCGCTATCCAATCGGCGTGGGAAGGTGGGACACTGCGAGGATGACCACCAACGAGCCCTGTAATTTTGTCTTGGTGCGCGGGCCCTTTAACTGTCCACGCGAGCCATTCAGATTTTGCTGCGCGCACACGCGGTCATTTCCGTTGATGACCACGCAGCTTAGCCGGAATGTCGCTGGCAACCAATGGGAGTAGCATGAGGGTGGGGCCGTTGGAGAGCGGCGGTCAGCCACAACCTCCGGGAATTTAAGGATTGGCTGACTGGGTTAGATGGAGAGGGGGGCAGGTGGAGGCTCACTGAGCTGAGGAGAATAAACGCTGGCAAAGACCATTTGGGCCGATCGGCCTCTGTTCCTAGATTTGATAGAACTGGATGAGTTCAACCAGAGTTGCCAAACCTCCATAGCCATTTAAAAAAATGTCTGGGCCCCTCCAAAAAAAAACAACAAGGTACTATGTTATATTCAACAAGTGGACCAAAAAAGACTTGCATTTATATAGCGCCTTTCACGACCACCGGACGTCTAAACACTTTACAGCCAATTAAGTACTTTTGGAGTGTAGTCATTGTTGTAATGTGGGAAACACAGCAGGCTATTTGCGCACAGCAAGCTCCCACAAACAACACTGTGACAATGCCCAGATAATCTGTTTTAGTGATGTTGGTTGAGGGATAAATATTGGCCAGGACACCGGGGATAACTCTCCTGCTCTTCTTCGAAATAGTGCCATGGGATCTTTGACGTCCACCCGAGAGAGCAGATGGGGTCTCAGTTTAACGTCTCATCTGAAAGACGGCACCTCTGACATTGCGGCACTCCCTCAGCACTGCACTGAGAATGCCAGCCTAGATTTTTGTGCTCAAGTCTTTGGAGTGGGACTTGAACTACAACGTTCGGGATCAGAAGCGAGAGCGCTACCCAATGAGTCATGGCTGACACTGACTCAAGGAGGGGTCAGCGGAGCTGCGAGAGTCCGTGCACGACTCTTCAGCTTCTTATCTCCCTAACTTCAGCAGGCGGCACCTGGTGTCGAGGCCAGATGTCGGAGGAGCCTGCTACAATTTATTTTCTTATTTATTTCATTGATCCCGGCCAAGGAAGAGGCATACTGCGTCTCCACAGCTCGCCCTGATAACATGCCCCGCACCAAATCCGCAGTCAGTCACCTCTGTAAGCACGAGTAATTCTCAGCTGAGAATTGTAGGAATTTTTAAAAATGTTTTTTAAAGTGCCTATTAAAAGAACTGACAAATGGAAATTGGGTAAGTGACCAGGTTAATGCAGTGACCTCAGCTCAGTAAGCACGTCACCTCTCCTCCATCCTCTGGAGGGAAACCAGCGCTTTCGAAAATATAGCCGGGATCAGAAAACACAATTCCCTGACCTTTTTGTTCTCGGTGGGTTTCGACTAATCGCCCTTAGTTAAAACAGCAGCAGCCTCAATTTCATGAATGCCTAACTGGAGAGATTGGCTCACCAATGTAAATGAAGTTTAGTGCCATTAATGAATCTGACCAAAGATGAGAGTGTGTTCCAGCCAAAGAACTCAAGCCGTAATGACAGCACTGTCAGTGCAAATAAGTGTGAAAAAAATAAATCACAGATTGTATTATCTTCATCCTTCAATTGCAGCGAAGGTTCACCAGACTGATTCCCAGGATGGCAGGACTGACATATGAAGAAAGACTGGATCGACTAGGCTTATATTCACTGGAATTTAGATGAATGAGAGGGGATTTCATAGAAACGTTTAAAATTCTGATGGGTTTAGACAGGTTAAAAGCAGGAAGAATGTTCCCAATGTTGGGGAAGTCCAGAACCAGGGGTCACAGTCTAAGGATAAGGGGTAAGCCATTTAGGACTGAGATGAGGAGAAACTTCTTCACCCAGAGAGTTGTTAACCTGTGGAATTCTCTACCACAGAAAGTTGTTGAGGCCAGTTCGTTAGATATATTCAAATGAGAGTTAGATATGGCTCTTGTGGCTAAAGGGATCAAGGGCTATGGAGAGAAAGCAGGAATGGGGTTCTGAAGTTCCATGATCAGCCATGATCATATTGAATGGTGGTGCCGGCTCGAAGGGCTGAATGGCCTATTGCTGCACCTATTTTCTATGTTTCTAATTGTGTGAGGGCCGCAGGGGGAATCTTGGTTTCCATGGGTATGGTAACATAGTGGTGATGTTACCGTACAAGTAATCCTGAGACGCGAGTTCAAATCTCACCACGGCAGCTGGGGAATTTAAATTCAGGTAATTAAATAAATCTGGAATTTTTAAAAAAAGCTAGTCTCAGTGATGTTAAAATTACCGGATTGTCGGAAAAATCCAACTGGTTCACTAATGTCCTTTAGGGAAGGAAATCTGCCGTCCTTACCCGGTCTGGCCTATATGTGACTCCAGACACACCGCAATGTGGTTGATTCTTAACTGCCCTCTGAGATGGCCCAGCGAGACACTCAGTTGTACCAAACCCACTGCAACAAAGTCAGCACTGTGGGAGCACCTTCACCACACGGACTGCAGCAGTTCAAGGCGGCAGCTCACCACCACCTTCTCAAGGGCAATTAGGGATGGGCAATAAATGCCGGCCTTGCCAGCGACGCCCACATCCCATGAACGAATAAATAAATAAAACATTGAAGACTAGAATAATCCAGTTATCCTGTTCATAGAACATCTATGATTTCCAATTTAGAGAGGATGCACTACTAATTTTCTATCCGATTCTCAGTTTCAATGATTCGGAGGAGTTTGCTCGGATCTTGGAAAGAAAAAAAATACAGCGCTCTTCACCACCCGAGGAACATTTTTGGGCTGTAGTCACTGTTGTAATGTAGGAAACGCGGCAGCCAATTTGTGTACAGCAAGCTCCCACAAACAGCAATTTGATAATGACCAGCTAATCTGTTTTAGTGATGTTGGTTGAGGGATAAATATTGGCCCCAGGACACTGGGAGGTAACTCCCCTGCTCTTCTTCAAATCAAATACTGACTCACTCTTAGGAACTCCCCTCACAAATACTGACTCACTCCCGGGGACCCCCCCACAAATACTGACTCACTCCCGGGGACCCCACACATATATTGACATAGTCTCGAGGACTCCTTTGCCCTCACTCCCAAAAAACGGTGTCCTCTACCCAAAATAAATTAGTGCTGTCATTTAAAAAAAATGTTTTTTGTTGGTATTCAGAACCAGAGGGGCAGATGAGAAGAATATTATTTTAACGCAGGTAGTTGTTATGATCTGGAACGCGCTGCCCGAGAGGGCAGTGGAAGCTGATTCAACAGTAACTTTCAAACATGGGAATTGGATAAATACTAGAAGGAAATATTTGCAGAGCTATGGGGAAAGAGCAGGGGAGTGGGACTAATTGGCTCTTTCAAAGAGCCGGCACAGGCATGATGGTCCGAGTGGCCTCCTTCTACGAGCAGGAATAAAATTCTGGAGACAGACAGACAGTAATGGATGGCACTGAAGGTCCCTTGTGGCCTGGCCCCACAGTCTGAAAACCTATGTCATGCAAGGACTGAATCGAACCACCGAGGACTGCTGACTTGGGAAAAAATATTTGATTTTCCGCTTATGATGATGGGACTATTCCTGCTTTGCCCAGTGCACTCAAAGAAGTAGACTACACATTACTACGGTGATCTAACAGTAATAATATTTGCATTGATAGCCAACATTTCAATGTGAAAGATTTTCAAAGCAATTCACACAATTCATTTTTTTGTTATTGAAGTGCATCGTTTGTGAGCATTGTGGTGGAAGTGGCTGCCATTCAGCATCCCACAAACAGCAATGAGATGGTCAATTGTGTATTCAGGTAGTAGTGGTCAAGGGACAAATATTGACCAGAACATCAGGACAACACCCTGGTGTGTGATGCAGCAATCAATTTGTGCACAGCAAGGTGCCACAAACAGCACTGAGATAATGAAACAGATAATCCGTTTTAGTGGTGTTGGTTGCGGGATAAATATTGCGCTGGCTCTGCTTCGAAATGGGGCCGTGTGGTATTTTATACCCATCTGAGAGAGCAGACAGGGCTTCGGTTTAAGGTCTCATCCGAAAGATGGCACCTCCGACAGTGCAGCGCTCCCTCAGCACTGCACTGAGGGTGTCAGTTATGAACGCGAAGTGTGGAAGGGACTGGAAAAGACAAACTGATCCAACAAGCCCACCTCATCCAAACATGAGGCAGCCGATGTGCACCTTCAACCCACCCCTCCCCCAGTTATGAAACCTCCTGGGAGAGGCCACTTTAGGGAAAAGACTCTGGGAAAATCTGCTCCAATCGCCAAAGGTGATCAAGCAGTCAGTAACTGACCGCAATAATTCCAACTTCCCCTCAAGCCAACCTCTATGACTTGAGATGTTGGGTGAGTTGAGATCATGCCTTGGGATGTCCGTGCCTTGGGATGTCCGTGCCTTGGGATGTCCATGTCAGAACCTCGGCCAGCTCCCTTTTGAGAGTCTGCAGTGCTGCCATACTTACTGCTTGTTCTGGTGATGTGTTGGAGGAAACAAGTCTTCAGTTTAATGTCTAATCTGTAGGAAAACAGCATTCTACAATGCAAAACTGCCTCGGTACTGCACTGGAAATTCTCAGTAACCTCCTCTAGCCCCATAACCCTCCGAGATTTTTACGTCCCTCCAACTCTGGCCTCCCTCACGACCTTCGCCCCAGCATTGGCGGCTCTGCTTACAGCCATCTACGCCCCAAGCACTGGAATTCCCTCGTCAAACCTCTCTCTCCGCCTCAAGACGCTCCTTAAAACCTACCTCTTTGACCAAGCTTATGACCAGTGTTTCCTTCTTTGGCTCAGTGTCAATCTTTGTCTGATTGCACCTCCTGTGTGGCACGTTGGGACATTTTGCTACGTTGAAGGCGCTAGATAAATGCAAGTTGTTGTTGATGGACTGTTGGCCTAGATTATTTTACCCGCTGTAGTTGTGCTGCCAACTTTTCCATTAATTACATTTGTGTTGAAAAAGGAGTTTTGTTATGGAGCCAACGTTGCCTGGCAGGTAGCATAATTACACAGTGCAATCTGGTGACAAGGATGTCACATTTTCACACTCGGGGCCAGTTGGGGATGTGACGTGGGTCTGCTTCTGTCTGGTGCCAACCTTCGACCAGCTGCTCGGAATAGTGACAGGGGGGGGTGGTGGGGAGGAGGATTGTGAAGGCGGAGGGGCCATGAAGGCAACAAGCAACCGATTTCATCAAGTCTCAGTAAGATTTGATAACCGGGTCATGGATTCTGAATGCTGTTCTGATGCTACTTTCACCTCCAAAAAGGGAAAGAAAATGGGCCAGAATTGACTGACCAAGTGACAATTTGCCAATGTTGCACACCGCTATTAATGTGAAAATCGGGCAGCGTTCTGCGGCGAGGAACAGAAACCGTGCGAATCGCGAAAAGTTGCTGGACGACTTGCGCCCGCCCTGCCATTAGCTTCGCGAAAACGCCACCTTGTCCTAAACCACCACGTGTGTTTTAACAACAACTTATATTTATATAGCGCCTTTAATGTGGTGAAACATCCCAAGGCGCTCCAGGACAAAGGACAAAACATTTGGCACCGAGCAACACGAGAAACTAGGGCAGGTGACCAAAAGCTTGGTCAAAGAGGTAGGTTTTATTATTAACAACAACTTTTATTTATATAGCGCCTTTAATGTGTTAACAGTGTTACAGGACAAAACAGATAAATTTGACACCGAGCCACGAAAGAAGAAATTAAGGCAGATGACCAAAAGCCCGTTTAACGAAGTATGCTTTAAGGAGCATCTTAAAGGTGGAAAGAGAGTTAGAGTGGCAACGAGGTTTAGGCAGGGAGTTCCAGAGCTTAGGGCCTAGAGAACAGAAAGCACAGCCCTCCTATATGGCTCAGCGACGTGGACCATATACAGTATTGCTGGACAAGTACCACCAACACTGTCTCCTCAAGATCCTGCAAACCCACTGGGAAGATAGACGCACCAATGTCAGTGTTCTCGATCAGGCCAACATCGAAGCACTGACCACACTCGACCAGCTCTGCTGGGCGGGCCACATTGTCCCACAAGTCTCCCAAAGCAAGGGCTCTACTCGGAACTCCTACATGGCAGAGGAAACCTTTCAAGGACACTCACAAAGCCTCCTTGATAAAGTGCAACATTGGCACTGACACCTGGGAATCCCTGGCCAAAGTCCGCCCTAAGTGGAGGAAGTGCGTCTGGCAGGGCGCTGAGCACCTCGAGTCTCGTCGCCGAGAGCATGCAGAAAACAAGCGCAGGCAGCGGAAGGAGCGTGCGGCAAACCAGACTCCCCACCCACCCTTTCCTCCAACCACTGTCTGTCCCACCTGTGACAGAGACTGTAATTCCCGCATTGGACTGGTCAGTCACCTGAGAACTCACTTTTAGAGTGGATTTCAAGGGGCTGCCTATAATGATGATTGTTAATGACTGCCAATCAACCTATCTGGCCCAGAAAGTGAACAATTAACAGTATGGAGGCTCATTCCTTGAGGTCGTGAATTGTTGTTGGAGGCTTTAAAAATGTCCTGATGTACCCCTGCAAATATTAACACACTCCTGGGGAACCCCTGCAAATATTGACATACTCCTGGGGAACCCCTTACAAATATTGACATACTCCTGGGGAACCCCTGCAAATATTGACACATTCATGGGGAACCCCTTACAAATATTAACACATTCATGGGGAACCCCTTACAAATATTGACATACTCCTGGGGAACCCCTGCAAATATTAACTCAATATTAAGCGGCGCTTGCAAACATTGATGTATTTCCTGCAAATACAGAAGCATCTCGGAGAGCTTCCTGATAATATTTCTCACTTCCAGGGACCTCCTGTAAGAAGCCATTTATCCATCACCCTTATGCTTGCTGAGCTCAAATCCCTCCATGGCTTCACCCCTCCCCTATTTCTGTGTCCTCTTCCAGCTCTATAACCCGCCGTGATCTCTGCTTTCCTCCAATTCTAGCCTCTTGCTCTTCCCGGATCGTCCGTGCCTTCAGCTGGCTGGGCCTCAGTGAGCCTGAAGCTTAGGTGCACATCGCATGTGGTGATCCATCTGATTTTCCGTTGTGGGATCTTGCTGTGTACGAGTTTGCTGCTGGTCTTACAATGTGACAGGAGCCGCTCTTAAAAAGTAGTTGTGTTGTGTTACGGGGTGGTGGGGGGGGGTCAGTGAAATTTTTATAACACGGGGGGTGGGGGGGGGAGCCTCAGAAGCAAAAAGGTTGAGAAGCCCTGGCCTACTGAATTTAGAAATTACTGGATAATGCAGGAAATGGATTTCAGCGCTCATGAACCTGCAGTTTGAATGCTGCCTTGCCATTACTTGCTCCTCGAATTCTGCCCTCTTGAGCATCCCTGCTTATAATCGCTCAACCATCGGTGGCTGTGCCTTCTGTTGCCGAGGCCGCAAGCTCTGGAACTCCCTCCCTAAACCTCTCCGTCTCTCTACCTCTCGTTCCTCCTTCAAGACGCTCCTTAAAACCTACATCTTTGCCCAAGCTTTTGGTCACCTGCCCTAATTTCTACTAATGCGACTTGGTTTTGTAATGTCTGCACCAGTGGGTATGCTCACAGGTTGGTTGAGCTGTTGAGTTGGGAGTGGCTTAGCTAGTCACATGATGTTCACAAGACTCAATAAAACCCCAGCCAGTTGGGTTCAGGGGATCCACAATGAGGCAGGTGGTTGTGAGTCTGGTTGATGAACTGGTAATGTGTAGTGTGATTGTTAAACCTTTTGCTAATAAACCAACTAGTTCTTAATAGCAATGTGTTGCTCTGAATTCTTAAGCAAAGAACCCTTGAAGCAAATACATTACAGGTGTCACAATTTTTTTTCTCATAATATTTCTGTGAAGTGCCTTGGGACATTTCATGACGTTAAAGGCGCTATTTAAATACAAGTTGTTGTTGTTGTTATTGGTTGAAAACTCTATCCGGGCCCTGTTGATGAGTAAGTACAACCAGCAGGCATTTGGTCATTTCTTCATTCTCTTCCTTCACACTGAACTCTGTGTGGCGGAGATGTGGTAAACAATCAGATAAAAAGTACTCTTCAAAAAAGAGAGTTTCATAAAGCAAATGTTTGTTCTATTGGTTTGGGACCCAGTTAAAAGTAATGACGTAAGTTAAGTACTGCATTACTCTTTATCTGCCGGTTTATCTTTCTTCTGTGTAAATATATTCCCAGTAATAAATCTGATTTATGACTTTGTCAGACCATATAGTTCAGGCTAATGTGCTTTTCCACCGATCAAATAAATTAGGAGTATACAGAGGCCGCCCATACAAGTCCTGATGTATAACTCAGTCGTAGAAAGTTGTATTTTAACGGCTTCCATTCACCGCATGCTTTGAACTGCAAGTTTCACAGGAAATGTAGGTTTGCCAGTGAATACTGTTGTCTGCCATGAACATAAACAGAGTTGGAAAGGTCTTGAATTGGAGAGTCTAGATCTAGGAGGGGGGGGGGGCGGAGTCTCGGGATAAGGGGTCGGCCATTTAGGACTGAGGAGAAATTTCTTCACTCAGAGTTGTGAATCTTTGGCATTCTCTACCCCGGAAGAAACATAGAAAATAGGTGCAGGAGTAGGCTATTCGGCCCTTCGAACCTGCACCGCCATTCAATAAGATCATGGCTGATCATTCACCTCAGTACCCCTTTCCTGCTTTCTCTCCATACCCCTTGATCCCTTTAGCCTTAAGGGCCATATCTAACTCCCTCTTGAAGGCTGTGGATGCTGATTTGTTGAGTATATTCAAGGCTGAGGTCGATAGATTTTTGGACTCTAAGGGAATCTAGGGATATGGGGATCGGACGAGAAAGTGGAGTTGAGGTTGAAGATCAGCCATGATCTTATTGAATGGGTTAGAGGGTCCGAATGGCCGACTCCTGCTCCTATTCCTTGTGTTCTTAACAACGTTCACTAAAGTCTCTATCCAGCTCCTAATTGAATGAAGGAAAGGTCTATGTTTTTGAGTCCATGTGGGATTGAGCCATAGCTCAAATTATTTGTTATTGTATACCTGACCATTTATAGCTTATCAAAATAACAATTTAAATTAAGATATGTAAGAATTCACAAAGAAGATTATTACATTGCCTTTCAGTGTCTTGGGAGATGGGGATGGGTCGGGAGGAGGATAAGGCTCATTGATAAAACATGTGGTTGGTTTTTAATCTCTTACTTTTATGAAGAAGTGCTTTATGGAGCAAAGAATCTGTGCAGTTAACAATTCCCCTTAGGATTATTAGCCATCGCGCATATGCAGATAAACCATTTCCCGCTCAAGTTAAAACAAGGATGGCGCTTCTTATGTTCATTGGGACTCTGGCTCCATTCTTGTAAATCGAAGTACTTTATTCCCAGATGCAGCTTTTGTTGAGTGCTTTGAGAAATCCACACCATTATATTTTTAACGACCCACAAAAAATCAGAACAATGTGGGTTACACAGGAACAATGACGGGCAGGGAAAGACTCTCTGGCCCATCCAGCCTGTCCCACACAATTGTGGCTCGCTCTCCATCCCACCCCAAAATTTGCTGGCAGAGGCGAAAAACCAGATTAAAAACCCAGGCCGATTTGAGGGGGAAAAAAATCTGGGAATTCCTCTTCCGCACCCCCGCCCCCGCCACCGCCTCCCCCCCCCCATGGCAATCAAAACTGGTCCAGATGACGACTCTGGCCCTGAATTCCTTGCAGGACCTAACTTTTGTCAGAGGTGAGCTCCGCTCCAGCCAGCTCTCTAGGTTATCTAGGCACACACTCCCAGTGCAGTGTTGAGAGAGTGCTGCACTGTTGGAGGTGCCGTCTTTCGGACAGGACGTTAAATCGAAGCCCCGTCTGCCCTCTCGGGTCCACGTAAAAGATCCCGTGGCACTATTTCGATGAATAGCAGGGGAGTTAGCCCTGGTGTCATGGCCAATATTTATCCCTCAATCAACATAGCAAAAACAGTTTATCTGGTCATTATCACATTGTGTGCGAGAGCTTGCTGTGTGCAAATTGGCTGCCGCGTTTCCTGCATTATAACAGTGACTACACTTCAAAAAATACTTCATTGGCTGTAAAGTGCTTTGAGACGTCCGGTGGTCGTGAAAGGTGCTATATAAATGTAAGTCTTTCTTTAATATTGGACCCGAGCCATACAGACCAAAAGGATGTAAAGTATGATGTTGATGAGCTGATCTTAACCAGGGTACGTAGTCGGCAACTATAATGCTCAGCACCACAGGGTAAGGGAGCCCAAAATCGGCCAATGTTCCTGCACCTGGATTGTTGAACATGTAGGCACCAGGTGGCAATGGGATTGTGCTTGCATGTCAACATACTAGGATTACACATGAAGAGCGGCTACTGAGCAATGTACCAGGAGGCAATTGCGGCCCATTGAGTTGAGACATTCAGGAGGAGGAGGAGGAGAAGAAAACACTGTACGATACATTGTTTGAGGCAACAGTCCCCTTTTTCTAACCCAGTTAAGAATTTCTGGGGTTGTTTTATTTGTGCTCCTCAAAGTGTGGGACGTTGCTCGATGAGAATGGGACACTTTCCCCTTTTTCAGTTCCTACATTACAACAGTGACTACACTTCAAAAGTCACACCAACACTCCTTCCTTCTGTCACTCATTCCATCACTCCCGCCTTCCTTCCATCACTCCCTCCTTCCCTCTCCCATCTCCTCCTCTCAGGTTAAATATAGCACACTGAGATGCAGAGTGAAGCTGCTTCTCTCTCGTCCCACAAAGACCCTGAACCCAACTCAGAAGAATACTCTCTCCTGCAGCACCATGACATTTCCATTTCCTGCAATATGGCACATCCCCCCCAAGAGAGATTGCCCATGATTCTGCATTAATTGGTATTTAGTTAACAGCTGCATCCTGTGGACTCATGCCAACTGTAATGCGGCTAGGACTGTTGAAAGTCGATATCCTTCGATGGAGGGGATTGTCATCCCCTCCGTTTAGCCAGGGTTTGAGTGTAAATCTCTGATGACCTCACTTTGCCAACCCAAGCTCAATCTTCACTTCTTGTTTATGTCAAAGAAAAAGCCAATGGCCCTGAAATTCCAGTTTGGCCTTCCCGCGGGCATTTTAGAGAAAAAATTACGCACTTGCCTTAAGCTGCTGCCCACGTCCGCACTCCCGAGCCTGTGGCCTCCTTCGATTGGCAGTCGCAGCGCGTGCACGTGTGGACGTGTGCAGTGCTGGAGCTGGCGTCACATGGCTCTGGGCAGCCAATCAGGTAAGATATCATAGTAATAGGAGTTCCTCAGGGTCCTAAACTCCTATTACTATGATTGTGATAGAGCCCAAACACCCAAAACACTAATAAAAAATAGAAAATAATTACACTACATTAAGTTAAATTAGTTATTAATGTCTTTACAAAAAAAATAATTGTCCGATTTTTAAAAAAAGTTTTTTTTTTAAATTAAACTTACCGTGGGGAGGGTTTTTAATGATTATATATGTTTTAATAACTTTATTTTTTAGCTATTTTTGTGTTTTTTTAAAACACTTGCGCCTGCTTTTTCAGGCACAAGGTTTTTGAGGACATTTGTAAGCGCAAGTATTGGAAATTTTCACTTACAAGTGTCCTCGCTCCCGATATGTGCAAGACCTGCCAAGCCAGAAACTTGACAGATTGGAAATGCAGGTTTCCAGCGCATGTGCATTGCGTGCTGGAGACCAGCATTTCCGATGCCTTCCCGGGTCCGTAGGAACTCCGTACAGACCCAGGGAGGCTGGAATTTCAGGGCCAATATTTTTTTTTAAATATGTAAATGAATGTTCGAGAATATTTCACAGTACTGTGAACTTGTAGTTGCTTTCACGTCTTCAGCACGTCCTGGGGTCAAAATTTATCCCTCAAACCAACATCCTAAAAACAGATTATTTGGTCATTGCTGTTTCTGGGAGCTTGCTGTGCGCAAATTGGCTGCTGCCTTTCCTACACTTCAAAAGTACTTCATTGGCTGCAAAATGCTTCGAGTGGTCATGAAAGGCACTACATAAATGCAACTATTTTTTTTCCTTTCTTTTTAAAAGCAGGCTCGAGTTTCCATTTAAGAAGTATTGATGGAAAGGCACCATCTGTACTGAAGAGAATATTAACTGAGGCTGAACCAGATCGTTCGCAATCTTGGCATCATATTTGACCCTGAAATGAACTTCTGACCACATATCCGCGGCATAACTAAGACCGCCGATTTCCACCTCCGTATCATCGCCTGTCTCCGCCCCTTGTCTCAGCTCATCCGCTGCTGAAGTTCTCATCCATGCCTTTGTTACCCCTCTAGACTTGACTCTTCCAACGCACTACTGGCCGGCCTCCCACATTCTACCCTATGTACACTAGAGGTGATCCAAAACTCGGCTGCCCCCTGTCCAAACTCATACCAAGTCCCGCTCACCCATCACCCCTGTGCTCGCTGACCTACATTGGCTCCCAGTTAAGCAATGCCTCGATTTCAAAATTCTCATCCTGGTTTACAAATCTCTCCATGGCCCTCGCCCCTCCCTATCTCTGTAATCTCCTCCAGCCCCCCTCCCATCTCTAATCTCCACCAGCTCCCCGCCCCCCCTCCACCGAGAGGTCTGTGCTCCTCTAATTCTGCCCTCTTGAGCATCCCTGATTATAATTTCTCAAACATTGGTGGCCGTGCCTTCTGTTGCCTGGGCCCCAAGCTGTGGAATTGCCTGCCTAAAGCTCTCTGCCTCTCTCTCCTCCTTTTAAGACACTCCTGACAACCTACCTCAAGCTTTTGGTCACCTGCCCTAATTTCTCCTTTTGTGGCTCGGTGTCAAATTCATTGTCTCATAATACTCCTGTGAAGCACCTTGGGACGTTTCATTACGTTAAAGGCGCTATATAAATACAAATTGTTGTTGTTGTTATTGTATTGGCATCATAACAAGGCACACAGAATGTCAATACATTTTCCCAACCTGAAATGTTTAGTGCATTGCTATATCGAGATGAAAAAGCAGATTGGATTTATATCGCGCCTTTCACGACCACTGGACATCTCAAAGCGCTTTACAGGCAATGAAGTACATTTTGAAGTGCTGCCACTGTTGTAATGTGTGAAACTTGTTGAGATGCTGCTTAAATTCCAGATTCATTGCACCATCCTTTCCTTACCCACCTTTCGATTGTATTCCTGTGCAAAACTGCAATCCTAATGATCTCTATCGGGCATGGGATACCTTTTGTTTCTTACTTCCAAAATAAAGACAGGTCCAGGGACAGCTATCTACTGTGCATTGTACAGGCCTGATGCTTCATTATTCTTGCAGTAAGTTATTGTGGTGTTTGGGGAAGGTGCCTAATCTCATTAAAAAGATAAATCATCTCCAATGCGGTAATAACTCAAGATCAGATGCAGTGTCAGTCATTTGCTAAATCAAATATCTTTTTTCTTCATCATTTAAGTAATTGGGCCTATACTTGAACAGCGAGAGACTAATAGGTTTTTTACTTAATAGAGATTTGCAATATTGCAAACTTGCAACTCAAGGGCGACAGGGAGGCAAGACTACTTCTGCAATGGTAGTCCGTAAAACACATCCCGTTTCTCTGGATTGTCTTCCAGTTTTTAACCCTTTCTTCTTCACCGCACCTTCCATTTCCTTTTGAGCCGGATTTTCGGCTTTGACGATTTTGGGGCGGTAATGGCGGCGGGGTGGTAGAGTTTGCGCCTCAGTCAGCAAAATTGGGCAACTGGGCCCCGAGTGTGGGGCGCAACGTTACGGGAGGCGTTGTACACCACTCTTGGGTGTTGGCGTTGGAAAATGTCGAGCTCAAGAGTCGGGCCGGGAACACTCTGAGCGAAGCCTGGGGGCCGGAACCCTGAAACCCCCCCCCCCACAAAAACATTCCCAATACACAGCCCACGCCACCACAACATAAATCGCAAAGAAATTACTAAAAAAAAAAACAATCACACTTGCCTTAGGACGGCATTACTTAGGTTGGACTGCCCAATTTCCCAGGCGGTCACTGCGGGGCGCGCTGCGCTGCGCGGCATAAGGGTTGGGCGGGAGTCAAAAAGAAGCCAGTGTCGCAACCAGGGACACTGCACACCGGCGCAGCTCTTCCGGGCGATGCTGCTCCGCGCAGCCGCAAAACCGGCCCTGAAAACCCCCGCGAGGCGCTGGAGGCTGACCGCCCTGCCCCAGAAGACCTCACCGCCGCCATTGCCACCGCTCCAGGGTGAAAAACGGAGCGCAAAGGACCGGAAAATCCGCCCTGTTGCCTTCTCTCTTCCTTCATTGTGTACAGTTTTGGTCTCCTAATCTGAGGAAGGACGTTCTTGCTATTGAGGGAGTGCAGCGAAGGTTCACCAGACTGATTCCCGGGATGGCAGGACTGACATATGGATCGACTGAGCCTGTAGTCACTGGAGTTTAGAAGGATGAGAGGGGATTGCATAGAAACATATAAAATTCTGACGGGACTGGACAGATTAGATGCAGGAAGAATGTTCCCAATGTTGGGGAAGTCCAGAACCAGGGGACACAGTCTGAGGATAAGGGGTAAGCCATTTAGGACTGAGATGAGGAGAAACTTCTTCACTCAGAGTTGTTAAGCTGTGGAATTCTCTACCGCAGAGAGTTGTTGAGTCCAGTTCATTGGATATATTCAAGAGGGAGTTAGATGTGGCCCTTACGGCTAAAGGGATCAAGGGGTATGGAGAGAAAGCAGGAAAAGGGTACTGAGGTGATGATCAGCCATGATCTTATTGAATGGTGGTGCGGGCTCGAAGGGCCGAATGACCTACTCCTGCACCTATTTTCTATGTTTCATTTTCCCTTTTTTTGTCTAATGGTCACATAGGGTAGTGACAAATAAGCCTTGGTGATTCTTCTCCTTGCTGTCTGAGGGACTCTGCTGTGCGTAACTTGCTATGTTTCCTATATTACTCACGCGGCAGCTGGTGAAAGAACGGCAGCCGCTATTTCATAGTGCTACGGTACAGCAGTGAGTAGATGAATTTCTAGCCCTATTCATTTTCTCCTTCTCTATTTCTAGATTTTTTTTTTGTGGATTTATTTTTATGTCAGTAGTAAGTGTTGGTAAATCAGTGGAGGAAGTGCCATTATCTAATTATTACATCCCTAATTGACGATAATGTAACTCCCTTATTCTATTGGGCTCAGCAACTCCTCCAGACTAGGTTTCCCCAATTATGTCAGTATTTGAACATAAAATATTTATAAAATGATCAGAAACAGAGAGGAGGAAAGCAGTGGGAATGTGGGTGGAAGTGGGGGAGGGGGAAATATTTTCTGAGTGTACCACAATTGTAAACCAGTTCTTTACGACCTTAAGCCAGGAGGTTAGAATCATGTACAGCAAGTGATCAGGAAGGCCAATGGAATCTTGACCTTTATTGCAAAGGGAATGGAGTATAAAAGCAGGGAAGGCTTGCTACAGTTATATAGGGTATTGGTGAGGCCACACCTGGAATACCGCGTACAGTTTTGGTTTCCATATTTAAGAAAGGATATACTTGCTTTGGAGGCAGTTCAGAGAAAGTTCACTAGGTTAGTTCCAGAGATGAGGGGGTTAACTTATGAGGAAAGGTTGAGTAGGTTGGGCCTCTACTCATTGGAATTCAGAAGAATGAGAGGTGATCTTATCAAAACGTATAAGATTATGAGGGGGCTTGACAAGGTGGATGCAGAGAGGATGTTTTCACTGATAGGGGAGACTAGAACTAGAGGGCATAATCTTAGAATCAGGGGCCGCCCATTTAAAACTGAGATGAGGAGGAATTTCTTCTCTGAGGGTAGAAATTCTGTGGAATTCGCTGCCTCAGAGAGCTGTGGAAGCTGGCACATTGAATAAATTTAAGACAGAGATAGACAGTTTCTTAACTGATAAAGGATTAAGGGGTTATGGGGAACGGGTGGGGAAGTGGAGCTGAGTCCATGATCGGATCAGCCATGATCGTATTAAATGGCAGAGCAGACTCGAGGGGCCATATGGCCTACTCTTGCTCCTATATCTTATATTCTTATTCCCCTGCACACAGGTCATTGAAACTGAGCATTCGCTCTTCTTTGAAAAATAAAGATTTTTTTATATGTTCATGGGATGTGGGCATCACCATCAGGGCCAGCATTTATTGCCCATCCCTAATTGCCCTTGAGAAGGTGGTGGTGAGCCACTAGGGTAGTTAAGAGTCTTGTATATATTATTTAGCACTTATTAAAAAAAAAGAAAGACTTGCATTTATATAGCCCCTTTCACGACCACCGGACATCTCAAAGCGCTTTACAGCCAATGAAATACTTTTGGAGTGTAGTCACTGTTGTAATGTAGGAAACACGGCAGTCAAACAGCTTACAGCAAACTTCCAAACAGTGGGAACCTGTTCAACATCCGCCGCCTCCAGGCTAGATCCAAGACTGTCCCATTCTAAATGTTCCCAATGTTGGGGAAGTCCAGAACCAGGGGTCACAGTCTAAGGATAAGGGGTAAGCCATTTAGGACCGAGATGAGGAGAAACTTCTTCACCCAGAGAGTGGTGAACCTGTGGAATTCTCTACCACAGAAAGTTGTTGAGGCCAATTCACTAAATATATTCAAAAAGTTAGTTAGATGTAGTCCTTACTACTCGGGGGATCAAGGGGTATGGCGAGAAAGCAGGAATGGGGTACTGAAGTTGCATGTTCAGCCATGAACTCATTGAATGGCGGTGCAGGCTCGAAGGGCCGAATGGCCTACTCCTGCACCTATTTTCTATGTTTCTATGGTTCTATGTCTATTCTCGGTCATCGAACTACAGTACGCGAACGATGCTCGAGTCTGCACACATTCATCAGAGGTTGAACTCCAAGCCATTGTCAACATCTTCACCGAGGCATGCAAAAGCATGGTCCTTACACTAAACATCCGTAAGACAAAGGTTCTCCACCAACCTAACTCTGCCACGCAGCACTACCACCCCGGTCATCAAAATCCACGGCTCGGCCTTGGACAATGTGGACCACTTTCCATACCTCGGGAGCCTACTATCAGCAAGGGAAGACATCGATGACTAGGTCCAACACCGCCTCCAGTGCGCCAGCGCAGCCTTCGGTCGCCCATCTGGCACCAAGCTTATGATCTACAGGGCTGTAGCGATACCCGCCCTCCTATATGGCTCAGAGACGTGAACCATATACAGTAGACACCTCAAATCGCTGGAGAAATAGCACCAATGCTGTCTCCGCAAGATCCTGCAAATCCCCTGGTTGGATAGATGCACCAAGGTCAGTGTTCTCGATCAGGCAACATCGCCAGCATTGAAGCACTGACAATACTCGACCAGCTCCGCTGGGCGGGCCACATCGTCCGCATGCCCGACACAAGACTCCCAAAGCAGGTGCTCTACTCAGAACTTCTACACGGCAAGCGAGCCCCAGGTGGGCAGAGGAAATGTTTCAAGGACACCCTCAAAGCCTCCTTGATAAAGTGCAACATTCCCACCAACACCTGGGAGTCCCTGGCCAAAGACCGCCCAAAGTAGAGGAAGAGCATCAGGGAGGGCACTGAGCACCTCGAGTCTTGTCGCCGAGAGCATGCAGAAAACAAGCGCAGGCAGCGGAAGGAGCATGCGGCAAACCCCACCCACCCTTTCCTTCAACCACTGCCTGTCCCACCTGTGACAAAGACTGTAATTCCCGTATTGGACTGTACAGTCACCTGAGAACTCACTTTGCAATAACTAGCCGAGGTAAGCTGCATGACTTAGAAATGGAACCACAAGGGACCCAGGAGGGTAGGAAAGCAGAACAATGGGGCAGAAGTGAACCTTTAACGGGATACCGTCTGGCCTGAGCAAAGGTCAGGCTAACGACAATAGATTGTGGTCACATCAGTCATGCACTTGCTTCTTCGGTTATGAAGGCGGTACCTTAATATTACGCGAGCCAGGCAGAAAACAGAGGCGAGTGACGTTATGTGACGCGGAAAGAAATTGACCAGTCACTGTGCACGCGGGCTTTAAACTAATCAGGTTGTGCCAGAGGATCGTGCACGAGGTTGAGCAGGTATGTTTAAGTGTATAAAAGGTTGTTTGAAACTACGCATCATCGGACAGTGACCTGGCTAGACCCACAACGGTGCGAATAAAGACTGCTTGAATCTTCGAACACAGACCTGGTGTCGAGTGCTTATTTCAAATACGCCACTTCAGCATCCATGACTACTTCCTGGAATGGTTAGATTTGGGAGTAAGTGATGCTGCTTAATTATATAATACCTGCAGCAAAATGATGCACTGGCGGTATTAAATTAAATGCATCCATTCCACTCCACTTTTTAAGCTTGGAGCTGCCGTTAAGTGTTTGGCAACTTTGAATTCTGTTCGATTCCCAAGACTCCTTTCATTTGACAAACCTGTCACCTTGTTGGCGTTAGCTGGAAGCAGTGATGAACTGACCTTGTTAGTGCAGAGCCACCTTTATTTCATTACAGAGACTTTATTATTTCCACTCTTTATAACAATCGGGAAAAAGATTACACAAGGATGTATATGTTAAAAAAAAGTAATAATACAGAATAACGTGGGATAATTCTTGGTAATGCAGATAGTGGTAACTGGTGTCCCCGAGTGAATGGTGCTGGGACCCCTGGTTTTGACTCTACGGGGAGGATAATGCAATGTTCAGTGCCCACAGCACTGCTGGGCATTGAGTGCTGATGCCCAACGAGGCATCTCCAGTATGCTCAGCTCATTAAGGTCCCAGTAAATATGGGACTGCGGCCAGAGAGCAGGAATATTGCTCCAGCTGCTCCCTATCCCTCTCAGATGGACAAGTCTGCAAGGCACAGTGGTCTTGTTGGCTCTTCTGTCTTAAAGGGAACTCGTACTTTTGCAATTGATGCTGTGGGCAACTGCTCCCCTTGCCCGCACCGATCTCACTGCGGTTTTGCCTGGTTTCCAAAATATCACTTATTCAGAGACTCTTAAAGCCCTACCTACTCTGCTGTGGCTGGTAGGGCAAAATGTTTTAATATCCCCAATCAATAGGGAGTCAAGGGTTATGGGGAGTGGATGGGTAAATGGAGTTGAGGCTTACTGAATGGCGGAGCAGGCTCGGGGGGCCAAATGGCCTACTCCTGCTCCTATTTCTTATGTTCTTAGGTCTGGTGTCTTATGGTGGCTTTTTTGCACTCTACGATTCATCAGCCCTGCACTCTCCTAGAGAGAGCAGTGTGCGGCAGCCCGGCCTGGCCCGGAAATCGTCGCAGTGCCGGCCTGCAAGACTATCAGCCATTAGAGGGAGCAACGTGCGGTGGCATACCACTGCAGGGAGCAGCGCGTGCTGCTGCAGGAGGGCGATGGCTGACTGCAGTGTGGGTAGGTACAGCAGGAGCGGCAAGGTCGGGGCGAAGGAGCGGCAAGAGTTTGTAGAGGGATGTGACCGGGGCCCAGAAGAGGCGAGGGCCCAGGGGCAGCACGGGCCCAGCTCACACTGCGATATGTGGGCGCACTAGGTGCGTGCAACAGAGCTGGTCACCAGTCGTCTTGGTTAACCCTTGCCACTGGACCAAGACCGAGCTCTGTGATGGCTGGGGTGCAACAGCCACCACATGTTAAAGAATCCACACACAGGGCATCTTTCACCCTTCAGGATGTAGCTTGGGATCCGGCGTATCATTGAAACACCTGTGAACTCATCCGTTTTCAGCATGGAAGCAAGTCATCCTCGTTTCGAAGGACTGCCTATGATGATGACTCTCTTAGAGGGCTTGGGGCTCTTACGCACCGAGCGCAGGTACCATGGCCCCACAGAGGTATGAAGATTGATTGAACCCAGCACTGACCATTCCCTGTAAGCGAGGGAAGGAGCCTGTACTGATGGGAGCGCTGCACGGGACACTGCTCAGCGCTCAACCGCTACCGCCCCTTTCACACACTTTAGCGCTCTGAGGGAAGTGGTGAGCGCTTGATTTAGCGCTCCTTTTCCCTCTTGGAGCGCGAAAGCGGAAGTTCCCGTCAGCTGCAAATCCTTTTCGCCCGGCGATACGCAATTTCGAGCCCTTAGTCTGAGTGAAGCGAACAGTGACAGATAATGAGCTTTGATGAAGATGTCAGTCAACAGGATAGCGAAAATTAAATCAAAACCTATTTGTAATGTCTCCACACAAATCCTTGGTGGGCGAATGATGGAAATATGAAAAGCATTTATTCAATGAGGAGAAAATGCAAATGGATATTTAATGCAAAAATTGGTCTTTTTCTGCTGATGACTGTGTCTGAAAACCATGCAGACAGCGTTGGAGTTGAAAGGTCAGTAAATGCTGACAGTCTGTGTGGTAACATTAAGTATGAAAAAGTGGCATGTGCTTAATTTAATGACTGTCATTTACTTTCCTTCACCCCGGGGAATTAAAAAAATCATGAACGCTGAAAATCTGCACTAAAGTCAGAACGTCTAATTGCATGGGTCAGTCGATGTCTAAAATTACTCTGATAGGTTCCTACTCCGGTGTCAGCTGTGGCTCAGTGGGTAGCATGCTCACCTCTGAGTCAGCAGGTTGTGGGTTCAAGTCCCACTCCAGAGACCTGAGCACATTTCTCGTCGGACACTCCAGTGCAGTGCTGAGGTAGTGCTGCACTGTCGGAGGTGCCGTCCTTCGGATGAGATATTGAACCGAGCCTCTCAGATGGATGTGAACGATCTCATGAGTTTACCCCAATGTCCTGGCTGATACTTATATCGGCTATAGACTGCAGGAAGATATCAATGGATCAGCCAGGCGGACAGAACAGTGGCAAATGAAATTCAATCCGGAGAAGTGTGAGGTAATGCATTTGGGGAGGGCTAACAAGGCGAGGGGAATACACAATAAATGGTAGGACACAGAAGTGTAGAGGAATAGAGGGACCTTGGAGTGCATGTCCACAGATCCCTGAAGGTAGGACTGACATATGAAGAAAGACTGGATCGGCAAGCTTATACTCACTGGAATTTAGGAGAATGAGAGGGGGTCGCATCGAAACATATAAAATTATGATGGGACTGGGCAGGTGAGGTGCAGGAACAATATTCCCGATGTTGGGGAAGTCCAGAACCAGGGGTCACAAGGATAAGGGGTAAGCCATTTAGGACCGAGATGAGAAACTTCTTCACCCAGAGAGTGGTGAACCTGTGGAATTCTCTACCACAGAAAGTTGTTGAGTCCAGTTCATTGGATATATTCAAGAGGGAGTTAGATGTGGCCCTTACGGCTAAGGGGATCAGGGGGTATGGAGAGAACGTGGGAGTGGGATACTGAAGTTGCATGATCAGCTATGATCATATTGAATGGCGGTGCAGGCTCGAAGGGCCGAATGGCCTCTCCTGCACCTATTTTCTATGTTTCTATGTAGCAGGACAGGTAGATCAGGTGGTTCGGAAGGCATACAGAATATTTGCCTTGATTAGTCAAGGCATAGAATACAAGATCAGGTAGGTGATGCTTGAACTGTATAAAACACTAGTTAGGCCACAGCTAGAGTACTACATGCAGTTCTGGTCACATTACAGGAAAGATGTGATTGCACTCGAGAGGATACAGAGGTGATTTACAAAGTTGTTGCCTGAACTGGAGAATTTTAGCTATGAGGAAAGATTGGATAGGCTGGGGTTGTTTTCTTTGGAACAGGGGAGGCTGAGGGGAGACCTAATTGAGATGCATAAAATTATGAGGGGCCTAGATAGAGTGTATAGGACGGACCTATTTCCCTTAGCAGAGGGGTCAATAACCAGCGGGCATAGATTTAAAGTAATTGGTTGGCGGTTTAGAGGGGATTTGAGGGGAAATTTCTTCACTCAGAGAGTGGGTGGGGGTCTGGAACTCACTGCCTGAAAAGGGTGGTAGAGGCAGAAACCCTCATTGCATTTAAAAACGACTTGGATATGTACTTGAAGTGCCGTGACCTACAGGGCTACGGACCAAGAGCTGGAAAGTGGGATTAGGCTGGGTATCTCTTTGTCGGCCGACATGGACACGATGGGCCGAATGGCCTCCTTCTGTGCCGTAAATTTCTATGGTTATCTCCTCAAGCAACATAGCTAAAACAGAAACTTCTTCACCCAGACAGTGGTGAACCTGTGGAATTCTCGACCACAGAAAGTTGTTGAGGCCAATTCACTAAATATATTCAAAAAGGAGTTAGATGTAGTCCTTACTACTAGGGGAATCAAGGGGTATGGTGAGAAAGCAGGAATGGGGTACTGAAGTTGCATGTTCAGCCATGAACTCATTGAATGGCGGTGCAGGCTCGAAGGGCCGAATGGCCTACTCCTGCACCTATTTTCTATGTTTCTATGTCATCGTCACATTGCTGTTTGTGGGATCTTTCTGTGTGCAAATTGGCTGGTGCGTTTCCTACCTTACACCAGTGACTGCACTTTAAAGTACTTCATTGGCTGTAAAGCGCTTTGGGACGTCCTGAGATTGAGATATTTAAATGCAAGCCTGTTTTCCTTTTACTGTTGGAATTTCGATTCTCTTCAGCACTCTTTGCGTGTGGTTTCCACAAGTGGACCCACCTCTCATAGAATCAAAGGAGGCCATTCGAGCCCGTGCCGGCTCTCTGCAAGAGCACCTCAGCCAGTCCCCCTCCCCCGCCCTTTCCCCGTAGCCCTGCAATTTTTATTTCCTTCAGCTACTTATCCAATTCCCTTTTGAAAGCCACGATTGAATCTGCCTCCACTGTCCTTTCAGGCAGCGCATTCCAGATCCTAACCACTCGCTGTGCAAAAACATTTTTCCTCATGTCGCCTTTGGTTGTTCGACCAATCCCCTTAAATCTGTGTCCTCTGGTTCTCGACCCTTCCGCCAATGGGAACAGTTTCTCTCTACCTTCTCTGTCTGGACTCCTCATGATTTTGAACACCTCGAATAGATCTCCTCTCAACCTTCTCTGCTCCAAGGAGAACCACCCCAGCTTCTCCAGTCTATCCACGTAACTGAAGCATCTTGTCCATGGAATCGTTCTTGTAAGCTTTTTCTGCTGTTGTAACATCACTGAGGAAAACCAGCTAGCTAGACAGTCCTGACACATGAATATGTGGATGTTTCCAGACAGTTTGGTATATCATTTACAGGATCTCTTTGATCTACATCAAAAAAAATACAGCCACCTTAAGCCAATATTCAAAACCATGTAACAATGTATTACAGAAATGTTACTGTTTGAGGCACACGTCCCTCTGGTAACGAGACCCAAAACATTTGTAAAACAAATATGTTGTTGTGCTCCATATGACACTCCAGTGCAGTGTTGAGGGAGTGATGCACTGTCGGAGGTGCCATTTTTCGGATGAGACATTAAACCGAGGCCCCGTCTGCTCTCTCAGGTGGACATAACAGATCCCATGGCACTATTTTGAAGAAGAGCAGGGGGTGTTCTCTCCGGTGTCCTGGGCCAATATTTATCCCTCAATCAACAGAACAAAAACAGATTATCTGGTCATCATCACATTGCTGTTTGTGGGATCTTGCAGTGCGCAAATTGGCTGCTGCGTTCCCCGCGTTACAACAGTGACTACACGCCAACAGTACTTTATTGGCTGTAAAGCGCTTTGAGACGTCCGGTGGGCGTGAAAGGCGCTATATAAATGCAAGTCAGTCTTTCTTTCTTTTTGTAAAATGGGGGCTGGCTAGCTCTGTACCACGACAGTCAGCATGGTACCATAGTATCAGAGCAAAAGGGCGCACGCAGCAAGGCATTTCCTAGTGGTCACCATGGCAACAGATTCCATTCTTTTGAGTGACCCTGAAGGTAAACTAAAAAATCTTTGTCTATCTGTTCAGTGACAAAGAGCAGCCAGCAGTAACACCAGGTGATGCCTGCTCCAAGCTGTATAGCTCTCACTTAGTCTCATCTTGAACTGTTGTGGGTTAGGGCTGATATGATTGGGTTTCAGAACGTAGGCATAGGAACGGACTGGGACGAAGGTTATCAACTCTGATTGGACGTATTCCTGGAGGTTTCTTCAACCACTCAGTCCTAGTTGGCCAGCCTTTTGCACCCCTCCCCGCCACAGCTGCAATTTCTTTTACAACTAATAAATGCAAGTGTTAAAAGGAAATGAAGGAAAGGCACAATTGGTTTAACGCCCTGATGATTTTTCTCTTGGGTGTTGCTCACAGCAGTGTCCACGAGATTAATCTTTAATTTCTGGAGATTCCAGGGCAATCCTGGAGGGTTGGTGTGGTGTCTGCACCGGTGAGTATGCTCACAGATTGGTAGAGCTGTTGAGTTGGGAGTGGCTTAACCAGTCACGTGATGTTCACAAGACTCAATAAAACCCCAGCCAGTTGGGTTTGAGGGATCCACGATGAGGCAGGGGGTTAAGAGCCTGATGGATGAACTGGTAAAGTGCAGTATAATTGTTCAACCTTTTGCCAATAAACCAACTAGTTCTTAACAGCTATGTGTTGCTATGAATTCTTAAGCAAAGAAGCCATGAAGCAAAATCATTATCATAGGCAGTCCCCTCAAAATCGAGGAAGACTTGCTTCCACTCTTAAAATGAGTCCCTTACTCCAACAGCGTCAGTTGTGGCTCATTTGGTTGCACCCTTGCCTCTGAGTCAGAAGGCTGTGGGTTCAAGTCCCACTCCAGGGACTCGAGCACAAAAATCTAGGCTAACACTCCCCGTGCAAAACTGAGGGAGTGCTGCACTGCCGGAGGTGCCATCTATCAGATGAAGTGTTCAACTGAGGCCCCGTCTGCTCCCCTCAGGTGGATATAAGAGATCCCATGGCAGTATCTTGAAGAAGAGCAGGGGAGTTATCCCTGGTGTCCTAGCCAATATTTATCCCTCAATCAACATCACTCAAGCAGATTATTTGGTCATTATTGCCGTTTGTGAGAGCTTGCTGTGCGCAAATTGGCTGCTGCGTTTCCTACATGACCACAGTGACTGCACTTCAAAAAGTAATGGCTGTAAAGCACTTTGGGATATCCGGCGGTCGTGAAAGGCACTATATAAATGTAAGTCTTACTTCCAACTGCCCCGCCTCCACTCTCCCGCTATTGGTCGCCTGACACGTCCATCCGTGTGGCAATACACCTTCCCACGGCCAATTGGAAAGCGAGCAGACTCTTCATTACCCTATTGGATGGTTCTTGACTGTCAGTCAAACAGTCTATCCCCCTCCCCCACCCCCACCAACTACAATATTGTTATAACTAATAAATAGAAGTGTTGAAAGAAAATGAAAAAACACTTTCTTTTAAGCGAGCACTATGATTTTTGTGCGCTGCAGTGCCTTGGAGATTAATTTCCATTTCCTGGAGACTCCAGGCCAATCCTGGAGATTCCAGGCCAATCCTGGAGAGTCGGCAACTCAACGTAAGCAAACCTTCCATAGAAACTACCGTTTTAATTCTCTGGCCATGTCGAGATGTGGCTTGCAATTGCCCCACTTACCATGACCTGTGTAATGTATTTGCTTCATGGGTTCTTTGCTTAAGAATTCATAGCAACACATTGCGATTAAGAACGAGTTGGTTTATTAGCAAAAGGTTTAACAATCACACTACACATTACCAGTTCATCCACTAGGCTCACAACCACCTGCCTCATCGTGGATCCCCCGAACCCAACTGGCTGGGGTTTTATTGAGTTTTGTGAACATCACGTGACTGGCTAAGCCACTCCCAGCTCAACAGCTCTACAACTATTTTGGTTAACAGATAAAAGGATACGAGAACACACAAATTAATAAAACTCTAAGTCAACCTTAAATGATGAAATTAAAATTTGGTTGCCGGGGGTGATGATGCACTCCAGTCCCTCCGGCGCCCACCTCTCGCGGAAGGCTGCGAGCGTACCGGTGGACACCGCGTGCTCCAACTCCAGGGACATCCTGGCTCGGATGTAACCGTGGAAGAGAGGCAGGCATTTGAGCTGAATGACTCCCTCGACCGCCCGCTGCCTGGACCGGCTGATGGCACCCTTGGCCGTGCCCAGGAGCATTCCTACGAGGAGGCCTTCGGACCCACCCGCTCCCCTCCGCACAGGGTGCCCAAAGATCAGGAGTGTGGGACTGAAGTGCAACCAGAAATTCAGGAGCAGCCCCTTTAAATAATGCAACCTCGCACACTCCATAAAAACGTGGAACACGGACTCTTCCAGACCGCAGAAATTGCAGGCGGCCTGGGAGCCCGTGAACCGGCTTAAAAATTTATTGCACGGGACTGGTCCGTGCACCACCCTCCAGGCCAAGTCCCCGATAAATAATGGGAGGACTCCCGAGTCGAGTGCACTCCATCGGGGACCCTTGCCTCTTCCGGACGGCAAGATGGTACGCCATGGCGTGTCCGGACGGCAGACGAGGATGGCAAGGTTGAGTGTGTGTAGGAGCAGACCGTACAAGAAACCCCTCCGCGCAGAACTGAAAGGCACGGAGGGGATTTCCTTGAGGCGGCTCAAGTTGTGAGGCGCCGGCTCCAGAGGGAGGTTTCGGGGCTTGGCGCCGATGAGGAATTCCGTTTGGACGGGGGTCAGTTCGGACGGGATCTCCCCACGTGCTTGAGCCTCCTCGACACACCTAACGGAGTCAGGGCCCAGAGCTGTTTTTAGCGACTCGATGGCATCGGCCGCGCGGCGGACGTCGGCCCAGTTTAGGCGCCGTGCCACACGTCTGGCGCCATCCAGCCCGCTCCTCCGCCATCGAGCAGGTCCCTGACCCTGGTCACCTCACCAGTCACAGCCCTCTCTTCTGCCTGCCACCTAAAACCGCGGTCGTGGAGGTACGGATTCCTGAGCAGTGGCTCCTGCAGGACAGCCGCCACTCCAGACGGTGGAGAGCTGCGCTTGGTGGCAACTCTGTTCCAGACTTTGATGAGTTCCTGGTAAAAGACAGGCAGCCCCTGGGCGGCGGTCCTGACGCCCCCCAGGCTCACAAACAGGAACTGCGTGTGGTAATTGAGACTGCACTGCCAGCGGAAGAAATACGTCGCCTGCGCACGCCACCTAGGAGGGGGCCCGACGTAAAGGTATCTCTGCAGGATCTGAAGACGGAAAGTCGCTAGCTGGGCGCTGACGCACACCAACGACTGACCGCCCTCCCTAGGCGGAAGTCAACAGCTCTACAAACCTGTGAGCATACTTGCAGGTGCACACTTTACAACGTGCTTGCTAAATTTAACGTGGTCTTATGATATGCTTCCAAGCTCCCTTTAAAGTGGCAGGTCAGATCACAGACCAAAGGTTTACAGACTATCGACAGAACAGATTGCTCTTCTGGAATCAAAGAGCGAGTGCCCAGATGTTGCTGTGAGTAACCTGTGGAGGGTGGGCGGGGGGGGGCAAATGAAAGGGCCGTTTAAAAAAATAAAATTGGAAAAAGTGGAAACAAGGCTGTTTGACTGATGTTCCGGATTCATCCATCAGGTAATGGAGCCTGTTCACTTTCCAGTTGGCTGTGGGATCGTGGTACACTGCGAGGACGGACATGTCGGGCGACCAATGGCAGGAGCACGGGGGTTGGAGAGTGTAATGTACGCACCTGTAAGCATGCCCCACAGGTTTGTAAAGCTGTTCGAAAGGTGGGCGCCGGAGGGACTGGAGTTCATCGTCACCCCTGGCAACAACATTTTAATTTGATTTTATATGTTTTAAAGTTTAATTTGTTTTAATTGCCGGTTTTAGTGTCCCCCTCCTCTTTTATAGGGGGCACTTGTAAAATATATAATTTTAATGCCCAGAAAAATCACAAAAAAAACCCCAAAAACCCCCCCCCCCCAAAAAAAAGGGCAGTTGAAAAGTGTCTGGAGTGTCCCCCAGATCGGGGGGGCACTTGATTTAACTGTTTATTTTGTCCCCCCAAAAGAGTTGTAGAGCTGTTCAAGAGGTGGGCGCCGGAGGGACTGGAGTGCATCATCACACCCAGCAATAAAATTATAATTTGATTTATGTTTTAAAGTTTAATTTGTGTTATTGCCAGGTTTTAATGTTCCCCCAGTCAGGGGGCATTTGTATAATTTGCCTCTCGGTGTCCTAAAAAAAAAAAAACACAAAAAAACCCACAAGAAAACCCCCCCAAAAAAACAAAACAACCCTAAAAAAGGGCACTTGAAAAGTGTTTGGAGTGCCCCCCCCCCCCTTTAATAAGGGGGCACTTTGATTTACTGTTTATTTTGTTTCAGCACAAAAGAATTGTAGAGCTATTGCATTGTGAGTGGCTTAGCCAGTCATGTGATGTTCACAAGACTCAATAAAACCCCAGCCAGTTGGGTTTAGGGGATCCACGATGAGGTATGCATTTGAGAGCCTGGTGGATGAACTGGTAATGTGTTGTGTGATGGTTGGACCTTTGTTCATAAACCAACTAGTTATTAATTGCAATGTGTTGCTATCATTTCTTCAACAAAGAACCCATGAAGCAAATACATCATGTGATGAAACTCTCTGGATTATTTCCAGCCAAAATTGGCAACCGGATCTATAAATCGTACTATGAACAAAATATGCGGGAAATACTATCTATGCAAATATATAGAGAGATAAATAGAGATAGCTAGAGAGAGAGAGAGAGATAAACAAAAAGTCAGAAACTCACTAATTGGAAAATTACCCTTTAGGAATGGTTTTTGACTGATTATAAGAGACTTTGATAAATGTGGAACAAAGCTCTAGTAATAGCATGGTCTATTCAATCTCCTTTCATCTTCTCCCACTCAAAATTATTTGCTTACGATCAAATAGGATGAGTTTTGACCAAAGTAACTTGTCTTTGAAGAAATGTTTGTATTTAAAACTCCTGTTTTTAATCAGTCAAAATCAACACTTCTGTAATCGCCTCTAGTCCCACAAACCCCCACCGTAACATCGCCCGACTCCGCCGCTCATCTGCTGCTGAAGCCCTCACCCATGCCTTTGTTACCTCTACACATGACTATTCCAACGCACTCCTGGATGGCCTCCCACATTCTACCTTACGTACACGAGAGGTGATCCAAAACTCGGCTGCCCATGTCCTAACTCGCACCAAATCCCGCTCACCCATCACCCCCTGTGCTCGCTGACCTACATTGGCTCCCAGTTAAGCAACGCCTCGATTTCAAAATTCTCATTATTTTCAAATCCCTCCATGGCCTCGCCCCTCCCTATCTCTAATGTCTTCCAGCCACACATTTCCCCCCCCCCCCCCCCGAGATGTCTGCACTCCTCTAATTCTGCTCTCTTGAGCATCCCTGATTATAATCGCTCCACCATCGGTGGCCGTGCCTTCAGCTGCTTAAGCCCTAAGCTCTGGAACTCCCTCCCTAAACCTCGCTACCTCTCTACCCTCCTTCAATTTGCTCTTTAAAACCTACCTCTTTGACCAAGCTTTTGGTCACCTTATGCGGCTCGATGTCAATTTTTAATCTCATAACACTCCTGTGAAGCGCCTTGGAATGTTTCACTAGGTTAAAGGCGCTATATAAATACAAGTTGTTGTTGTTGCATGGTGTTAGCCACGGCTCAGTACCTAGCACTCTCACATCTGAGGCAGAAGGTTGTGGGTTCAAGTCCCACTCTGGAGATTTGAACGCAAAATTCAGGTTGACACTCCAGTGCAATACTGAGGGAGTGCTGCACTGTCGGAGGTGCTGTCTTTTGGATGAGACGTTAAACCGAGTCCCCATCTGCCCTCTCAGGTGGACGTAAAAGATCCCATGGCACTATTTCAAAGAAGAGCAGGGGAGTTATCCCCGATGTCCTGGCCAATATTTATCCCTCAACCAACATTGCTAAAACAGATTATCTGGTCATTATCACATTAGCGTTTGTGGGAGCTTGCTGTGCGCAAATTGGCTGCTGTGTTTCCTGCATTACAACAGCGAATACACTTCAAAAGCACTTCATTGGCTGTGAAGTGATTGGGGACGTCCTGAGGTCATGAAAGGCGCTATAGAAATGTCTTTCTTTCTGTTAGCTCCTTGTTGGGCAGAGTGCCAGGCCACATCAATACTTCAAACCTTGCTACAACTAGCAATAGTAAACAGATGTCGCAAACATGGTGTTGAACATCCAGGAAGATGCGAAAAGTTTCCATGTGGATTGAACAATCTTCACAATTGAATAAACCAGCTTGTTTCACTTCAAAAGAAGCAATTCTGATAATTAAATCAAGTAAACTAACCAATCCAATACCGTCTGTTCATTAAATAAATAACATGTCATGCACTGTGGGTGCCTTTTGTATATTGAATGTTATCATCATCAATTGGACATCACCCCAGGTTGGATTATTCCAGTATAGAATTACATAGAGTCTACAACGATTTTGGTGTATCCGTAAAACAAATGTAAATCAAACGCCCCCTTATTAAAGAGGCACTAAAACCGACAATTTAAACAAATTAAACTTTAAACAGTCAAATTTAAATTTGGTTGCCAGGGGTGATGATGTACTCCATTCCCTCCGGCACCCACCTCTGGCGGAAGGCCACGGGTGTACCGGTGGACACCGCATGCTCCATCTCCAGGGTCATCCTGGCTCGGATGTAACTGCGGAAGAGGGGCAGGCAGTCGGGCTCAATGGCCCCCTCACAGAGTCTACATCACAGAAACAGGCCATTGGGCCCAACGGGTCCGTGCCGGTGTTTATGCTCCACACGAGCCTCATCCCACCCCTCTTCATCTCACCCTATCAGCATAACCTTCCATTCCTTTCTCCCTCATGTTTATCATCGAGCTTCCTCTTAAATGTAACTATGTCAATCGCCTCAACCACCCTCTGTGGTCACACATTCCACATCCTCACCACTCTGAGTAACGGCATTTCTCCTGAATTCCCTGTTGGATTTATTAGCGACCATCTTATATTTATGACCACTAGTTTTCGACTCCGCCCACAAGTGGAGGCATTTTCTCTATGGCTACCCTATTAAACCATTTGATAATCT
This sequence comes from Pristiophorus japonicus, assembly GCF_044704955.1. NCBI lineage: Eukaryota > Metazoa > Chordata > Chondrichthyes > Pristiophoridae > Pristiophorus > Pristiophorus japonicus. The sequence goes on from NC_091993.1 coordinate 120,259,619, forward strand.
TAAAGGCCTCGGAGGACACCCCTTGGCCTTCTCTTTGAGAGAAAAGAGCCTCAGCCGTTCCTGTGGAGGTGCCATCTTGCAGATGAGAAAACGGCCTCAAATTCCCTCAAAGCCTAATCTTCGAGTCGCTGACGTCACACAGGGTTATTAGTAAGTGAATTACAGTTATTGAATCTAACAGAGTGAAGTGGGACTTTGAGCTCAGCTATAATCAAAGGGTTAAGAATGGATCTCGGAACTAAAAAGGGCTTTCGTAGGGGTCAACTTTACAAGCTGTGTAACTGGAGCACAATCACAGGAGGCCAAACTGTTGACCCACAGGAGGCCCAGAGGGGCAGCTAAACAGGGTAAGGGGTCGAAAGTGACACATTGGAAAAACTCCATCTGGTATGAGACATAGGCCAATGATTGTGTGACGTGAAAGGGGATGTCAATCAGCAATTGTGCACGCGGGCTTTGGACCAATTAAACGGCACGAGGGGGGGGGGGCGTGCACGAGGCTGACATGCATCATTAAGTGTATAAAAGGTTGTTTGGAACTTTGTATTATTGGAGAAGCCTGGCTACAGACAACCAGCAGGCTGGCTCCCCACCGGTGAAAAATAAAGACTACTTGAATCTTCGAACCCAGACCTGGTGAGTGCGTACTTTAAATATTCCACTACACAGAGATAAAGGGTCGCAGGTGCCTTTGAATGTGAAATGGGTGGTTGCACTCTGCCAGAAGAGGTCTCTTTATGTGAGCGAATGGTTTTGCAGAGCGGGGGGGAAAAAGAAAAATGTAATCTTAAATCTTTTTTAAACTTTAAACTGAATTTGTTATGACTGGTGCCAGAAAGATTCACAATACCAACTTAGAGAGGTTTAATGGGAGCAGTATGCTGTCCAAAGGCCAGGTGCACTGGTTTCATCTACTGCTATGAATTTAAGTTTAGAAAAGCCTCCCTTTTCAAAATGTCTCTCCTGTGGTGTATTTTATACTGGCTCTTACAAAGGATTAAACATTTTGCTGACTTAATTTCAAAACACACAGGAATTCTTTTTATGTACAATAAAAGAATCTGTGAATATTTAAATTTGAGTCGAGTTCCCACCAAAGCATCAGCTTTGAATGTGGAATGAACGAAAGACCTGCATTTATATAGCGCCTTTCACGACCACCAGACGTCTCAAAGCACTTTACAGCCAATGAAGTACTTTTTGAAGTTGTAATGTGGGAAACGTGGCAGCCAATTTGCGCACAGCAAGCTCCCACAAACAGCAATGTGATAATGACCTGATAATTTGTTTTAGTGATGTTGATCGAGGGATAAATATTGGCCCCAGGACACCGGGGGAGAACTCTTGTTCTTCAAAATAGTGCCGCAGGATCTTTTATATCCACCTGAGAGCAGACGGGGCCTCGGTTTAACGTCTCATCCGAAAGATAGCACCTCCGACAGTGCAGCACTCCCTCAGCACTGCACTGGGAGTGTCAGCCTAGATTTTTGTGCTCAAGTCCCTGAAGTGGGATTTGAATCCACAACCTTCTGACTCAGAGGCAAGACACGACTGACACACTGACATAATACCAGAAATGGTCTTTAGTATTTGTATTTTAAGACAATCTCAAGCAGATATATCACTATATAAAAAAATTTAACTACTTCAGGAAAGTGATGTCTCTCACCTACTCTAAAATCCATCCAAAAACCACCTCAGGATGAGTACAGTGCAAGACTACATCAGTCACGCTATAGTTTTTGATCAGATGTACAGGACTAGGGCAGTGCTGTACTATAGTACCAGGATATTCATGTTTTACATTAGATTCCTGTCAGAGCGGTTACAGCTTTTTCTTGGACCGTCTATAATCATAACTGGATACGATAAAAGCATAAGAACTGGAAGCAGGAGTAGGCCATTCGACCCTTTGAGCCTGCTCCGCCATTCAATAAGATCATGGCTGATCTTCGACCTCCATTCCATTTTCCCGCCCAATCCCCATATTCCTTGATTCCCCTAGAGACCAAAAATCTACGAATCTCAGCCTTGAATATGTTCAACAACTTAGCATCCACAGCACCTTTGGGGTAGAGAATTCCAAAGATTCACAACCTTCTGAGTGAAGAAATTCCTCCTCATCTCAGTCTTAAATGGATGACCCTTTATCCTGAGACTGTGCCCCCGAGTTCCAGACTCTCCAGCCAGGGGAAACATCCTCCCTGCATCCAGTCTATCCAACCCCATCAGAATTTTATACGTTTCAATGAGATCCTCTCTCATTCTTCTAAACTCTAGCGAATGCCAGCCTAGTCGACCCAATTTCTCCTCCCTGCATCTACTCTGTCAATCCCCCTCAGAATCTTATACGTTTTAATGAGATCACCTCTCATTCTTCTTAACTCCAGAGGGTATAGGCCTAATCTACTCAATTATCTAGTTTACCACATACTCTTTTCAACCTTGCTCATAGCTTGCACTATGCTCTTTTGCCCTTAAGTTAAAATAGTGACTAATCAATCATTCTGCCTCATTATCACTTCAGACCTAAAAACTTGGGAGTTTGCCTAAATAGGGGAATCAGATTGCTGTCTCCGAATACTAGTGTGGACTAATTTCACCACTAAATTGAATAGAAGGAATTGACATTTTCAAAATTATGAAGGGTTTTCATAGAGTAAATAATAACCAGAGGACACAGATTTAAAATAATTGGCAAAAGGGGAGATTTGGAGAATTTTATTTATCTATTTTTTTAAAAAACTGAGCGAGTTGTGATGATCTGGAATAAGAACATAAGAAATAGGAGCAGGAGTAGGCCATTCGGCCCCTCGAGTCTGCTCCATCATTCAACGAGATCAAGGCTGATCTTCTACCTCAACTCAACTTTCCTGCCCTATCCCCATATCCCTTGATTCCCTTAATATCCAAAAATCTATTGATCTCTGTCTTGAATATACTCAACGACTGAGTCTCCACAGCCCTCTGGGGTAGAGAATTCCAAAGATTCACCACCCTCTGAGTGAAGAAATGTCTCCTCATCTCAGTCCTAAATGGCCAAACACTTGACCCCTGGGTTCTAGACACCCCAGCCAGGGTAAACATCCTCCCTGCATCTACCCTGTCAAGCCCGGTCAGAATTTTGTATGTTTCAATGAGATCACCTCTCATTCTTCTAAACTCTAGAGAATATAGGCCTAGTCTACTCAATCTCTCCTCATAGGACAATCCCCCCATCCCAGGAAGGCATTGCCTGAAAGGGTGATGGAAACAGATTCATAGTAATTTTCAGAACGAAATTGGATATATATTTGAAATGGAAACCACTTGCAAGGTTATGGGAAAAGAGCAGGGGAGTGGGACTAATTGGATAGCTCTTTCAAAGAGCAGGAAGGGCAGAATGGCCTCCCTCTGTGCTGTATGATTCTATCATATGTGGCTCGGTGCTGTGAAGTCTCGGGACGTTTTACTATGTTAAAGGCGCTATATAAATACAAGTTGTTGTTTCCAGCAATCTATTTAAATTCCATCGCGCCCCAGCAAGGATTTGTTTAAACAACTCATTCCCGTTCACGCTCGACAACAAAGCATCAGTTCCAAGCCACTTTCCCAATTGCTCCAATCAATCAATTATGATTCCCAAAGTACTTTTCCCCATTCACTTATTTCAGCCTTGTATGGTTTGCAAGGGGCCATTTGACTTCATCTCCATTAACCAAACACTTGTGCCCATGTTGTGTGTCAGCTGTGGCTGTGGGCAGCACTCTCGTCTCGGAGTCAGAAGGTTGTGGGTTCCATGTCCCACTCCAGGGACTTGTATCTAGAATGCTACTTCAGTGCAGTGCTGAGAGAATGCTGCACTGTTGGAGGTGCTGCCTTTCGGATGAGACATTAAGCCGAGGCCCCGTCTGCTCTCTCAGGTGGACGTACAAGATCCTATGGAACTATTTCAAAGAAGAGCAGGGGAGTTATCCCCGGCGTCCTGGACAATATTTATTCCTCAATCAACATCACTAAAACAGATTATCTGGTCATTATCAAGTTGCTGTTTGTGGGAGCTTGCTGTGCGCAATTTGGCTGCCGTATTTCCTGCATTACAACAGTGACTGCACTCCAAAAGTACTTCATTGGCTGTAAAGCTCTTTGAGACGTCTGGTGGTCGTGAAAGGCGCTATATAAATGCAAGTCTTCCTTTATTTTTTCCCCATCCCTTTTAGCAACTTCAAAAGAAACAGCCAATTCAAGCATAGAACTGAGCTAAGTTTCCTTGGGAAGTGCTGGACACATAGTATAACTGACAAACTAAGCCAGAAGAAAAGTAACTTGATTTAATTGTGCTTTTATACAACCCAAAAAGGAGTCCCCAGCCAGCATGAACCAGAATGTATGCAGCCACTGTGAATAGTTCCCCCAGGGCCCTAATGCCCGTCTAGTGAGCTGTAACAAATAAATAGAGTATGAACACAACAGGAAGCATGGCGTGTAGGAAGTATTCTACTCTATTTAATTATTTCAGAATTTGTTTAATTTCACAGGTTGATAGCTGCCCTCCTGCTCAAATGAATAATCTCTCCGGGGAGGAAGAAAAAAAAAATGCGAGAATTTGTAAAAGTGAAAGGTCTACTGTGATATTTAAAGCAACTAGTAAATGTCAAAGATATCTTATCGAGGTACATTGTAATTAAATTCCAGCAACGTTATTCTCCAGAATTAATTAATTCCTGTTAACCTATTCAGAACTCCACACAACCAGATCCCATCATGTGAATTGCTTTCTTCGCTAATTGGACTCACCCCTCTTGCGTCTCGAGTCACGTCGTCCCGCAGATGTTAAATGATGTTATGTAGTTTGCAAAAGGAAGATCATAGCAGCTTGGCCGTTGCTTAGACATGTTTGCTCTTTCCCACAGCAGCTCACACCCCTGGAGTAATGGCTGCCGGGGACCTATCTATTCCCACATGACTGGTGGAACTGTGGAGCAGGATGCCTTCAGTCCCGCTCTAATCAGGCTGTCCTGGCAGAGCTGCTGGGAAAGACAGCAAGGAGGAGGAGGTGAGACCCCCCCCAGGGGGTGCAAAAAATCAACTGCTTTGGCGATTGTGCGGAAACCTCTGCTCCTCCTGCCTCCTCCCCCCCCACTCCCCCGCAAACCAATGACCCAAATCCCACACTGCCGACACGTCGCGGGTTGAGAGGCAGTTGAAGAAAAATTACAGGCGTAGAAATCGGAACTCATTACGGCCAATTTACGGTCTTAAGGCCGATGCAGCAAAAGCCAATTTTTCACGCCGGGGGTGGTGGGGGTCTGGAGCTCGCTGCCTGGAAGGGTGGTGGATGCAGAAACCCTCACCACATTTAAAAAGGTGCTTGGATGGGCTACGGACCTAGAGCTGGTAATTGGGAATAGACTGGATAACCTCTTGTTGGCTGGTGCAGATACGATGGTAAATACTGCAGGCTATCGAATACGGCCAGGGTGATCTCCTGGACTAGTTTCGATCGCCTGGATGGGTCGGAGAGGAATTTTCTTTTTCCCCAATTGGCCCGAGTTTTAAAATCTGGTTTTTGCCTCTCGCAGGAGATCACATGGGGTGGAGTGTAGAATGTTGCGGTACATGGAGTATCACACTTGTGTGGGGCGGACTGGTTGCGCCAGGTGCTCTTTACCTTTCCGCCATTGTTCATTGTCCATAGGTTTATATGTAACCTTCGGGGCTGCTGACCGAGGGCCGTATAGCTCTTGGTGGGCCGGCGCGGACATGATGGGTCGAAATGGCCTCCTTTCGTGCTGTAAATTGCTATGTTTCTAAGGACCAATATTGAGCTGGGCTATTTTTCAATAAATCAGGTCTTAAGCCCTGTTGGGGTAAAAAGAAGACTTCTCTTCTTCATGGTGGATTCCCTGATTTAAGGAATCGACACTCGCCTATATCCCCGCCCGTATAGCAACCACGGAATCACTCAGACTAAACCTCGGTTCAACCGGTCTTTATTCAAGCATGCAGGGGAAGTGTTCACGGATGAACCTTCTAAGAACAGAGGTTTTACATCTACAGTTATACAGTTTCCGAGGTGTGTGACCCTTCTACAAAACCACCGATTGGCCGACTACCATCAGCGAAGTTACATCAGACTGGATCGGAGTGGCTTTCCTCCACCTGTCCATCTCCCATCACATGTCACCCTCCCGGACTGTGTTGTTCAGTGCTGTCAACTTTGCCTCAGTTCCTCATGACGTGTGAATTAACCTCGTTTCCCAGAGTTTGCTATCTGTTCCCCAACATCCCTTCAGATGTTGCTACAATAGACTGTTGGCTCCCTCCTGTCCTTGGTGGATGTGTTATGTAGGTTTCCCTCAGTCTGTATTAAGGTTAACACAACGGATGGTTCATCAACCATCAAGCTTTGCTGTGTAGCAAGCTTTTGCTGCTTCCCCATCTTAAAACCCATTGTAAGCGAGTGTATAAGTGTGGTTTACATACACAAGCGAGTTTTACATACAATTTACAATATATTACAATCCCCACCATAAGGTAGAGGAACTTCTGATTCCTCAGAACCTCCTAATACTGATAAGCCCTTCAATCTGGATCATGTGTCAGATCCATTCACTAACTTCAGTATCCACTTTAGTGACCGTCTGTCTACTCCCACTTTAGTGACCGTATTTTATCCCCTTATATATGTAAATGAGGGGCCTGTTTTAGTGGATACCAATGAGCTGGGCAGGAGTCGATTCAGCTCCGGTCAGGATTCTTCTGCATTTGCCACCACCAAAAGGTTAGTTTAAAAATGTTGTTCTTTAGGTGTCAGCCGTGGTGGCTAGCACTCTTGCCTCGGAGTCAGAAGGTTGTGGGTACATAGCCACATAGTTTCCCCTCGTGGGGCAATCTAGAACTAAGGGGTATAGTTTCAGAATAAGGGGTCGCCCATTCAAAACAGAGATGAGGAGAAATTTCTTCTCCCAGAGGGTCGTAAATCTTTTCTCTACCCCAGGGAGCTATGGAGGCTGGGTCATTGAATATATTTAAGGTGGAGATGGAGAGATTTTTGAACGATAGCGGAGTGAAGGGTTATGGGGAGCGGACAGGCAGGCGGAGCCGAGCTCAAGATCAGATCAGCCATGATCTTATTGATTGGTGGAGCAGGCTCGAGGGGCCAAATGGCCGACTCCTGCTCCTATTTCTTATGTTCTTATAGCCCTATTCCAGAGACAGGAGCACAAAATTTAAGCTGATACTCCCAGTGCAGTACCGAGGGAGTGCTGTAATGTCGGAAGTGCCATCTTTCAGGTGAAATGTTAAATTGAGACATCATCTGCCCTCTCTAGGTGAACATAAAAAGATCCCATGAGCAGGGGAGTTCTCCCCATTGTCCTGCCCAATATAGATTCATAGAAATTTACAGTTCAAGTGGAGGCCACATTTGTCCTTCAACCAACAAACACACAAACAATTAATTTATGTCTCGGTATAGTAATTAAACAATACTCTCTTGGACACATTTTAGCTCCATTTATGTATAAACCGCCTAAATCTCTTAATCAAAAATTAATGCTCTTTAAAGTGTTTTACCCTTTTGTGAAACGCGAGAGTAAATTCCAGCCATTACTGCAGATTGTAAGGTATTGTAATTCTGTGTGTGGCTCTGGAGAAAGGACTTTTTTGCTCTTCACAATACACAGCACTGATTTTGTTGGACTCCATTAGCTCCAGGCACTGCCTGATAATTGCTGTCTGGTTTCCAGTTCAACAGGGTTATCCGATTTAATCAACTGATTATACTCTATGCCGTGCGGCCTGCAGCTCTGCAGACTGCGTTTCTGTCTCTTTTACGCTTTAAACCAAAGATTCCTCACCTCTTTCACAAAAGTTGTTCCGAACCTTATGCTTGTGTGAATTTTTGCAACATTTATTTCAACAAAGGCGATTAAATTACATTGATATAGCGCCTTTTAATGTAATAAAACGGCCTATGGCACAGGAGTGGTATCAACAAAAAAAGAGGTAGGTTTTAAGGAACGTCTTAAAAGAGCAAGGAGAACTGGAAAGACGAAGAGGTTTACGCAGGGAGTTCCAGAGCTTTGGACCTTGGCAGCTGAAGGCATGGCCGCCAATGGTGGAGCGATTAAAATCGGAGATGTTCAAAAGGCCAGAATTTCCGGAATTTATTGTTTTTATTTGAGATTTCCATTTGTGCGTGGGTCACTTTACTGATGTCAGTTTTTATTTTAAATTTCCAAATTTTCAAAACTGAATTCAAATTCTCAACCTGCCATGGTGGAAGTCCCATTCTCAGGATTTGTTTGTCCAGGCCTCTGGTTTACCAGTCCAGTAACATAATCACGCCCCTACCATACGCTTCTGGCAAAGTCAAACCATTCAAACGGTTTAACATGTGCCTTCAAATCTTGAGACACCGAATAAAGTGAAAAAAAGGACTTGCATTTATATAGTGCCTTTCACAATTACCAGACGTCCCAAAGTGCTTTACAGCCAAGGAAGTACTTTTTGAAGTGTAGTCACTGTTGTGATGCATGTAGGCCACCCCGACCTGTGAAAGGACACCTCCGCAGGTGGGGAAGTATAAGAGCTGCAGTGGTATACCACTACAACGTCCAGCGCGAGCTGCCCCAAGTGTGGGTGACTGGGTGAGGTCATCAGGACCCAGATCGCTGTTTGGAGCGTGGGCAGGAGCATCGGCGGGGCCCAGGTACAGCAGAGGAGCGGGGAGGATGTGGCGGAGGTGCATCGAGTGATGAAGGCAGAGGAGCCATGAGGGATCGTGGCTGAGATGCAGTGAGAGATCGTGGCGGAGGTGCGGCGAATGTTTGCGGCAGAGGTGTGGCGAGAGATCGTGGCGGAGGAACTGTGAGACATCGTGGCGGAGGTGCGGCGAATGTTTGGTGTGGAGATGCGGTGAGAGATCGTGGCGGAGGTACAGCAAATGAGGGTACGGGGCCCAGAAGGGCCAAGGGCCCAGGGGCAGCACGGTCCAGCCCACACTGCGATATGTGTGCGCACTAGGCCTGTGCAGCAGAGCAGGTCTCCAGTCGTCCTGATTAACCACTGCCACTGGATAAAGACCTAGCTCTGTCGAGCCCGTGTGGTGGCTGATGTGCAACGGTCACCACACGTTAAAAAAATCCACGCACAGGCATCTTCCACCCCCTCAATTGGAGTTCAGGACTGGAATATCGGGTCCTTATTGAAACATCTGTGAACTCGTGGAAGCAAGTCATCCCCGCTCGAGAGACCACCTATGATGGGGTAGGAAATGCAGCAGCCAAATTGTGCACAGCAAGCTCCCACAAACAGCAATGTGCTACTGGCCAGATAATCTGTTATTTTGCAGCGATGTTTATTGATGGATAAATATTGGCCAGGACACCGGGGAAATGACTATCTTGCCTTCTTCGAAATAGTGCTATTGGATCTTTTACATCCACCTGAGAGAGCAGACAGGGCCTCGGTTTAACGGTTCATCCGAAAGACGGCACCCTCCATCAGCGCGGTACTCCCTCAGCGCTGCACTGGGAGTGTCAGCCTAGATTTTTGTGCTCAAGTCCCTGGAGTGGGACTTGAACCCACAAACTTTTGACTCAGAGGCGAGAGAGTGCTACCCACCGAGCCACAGCTGACACACAAACAGGAATAACTCATATTTAACAATAGACCTTTTAATTTTAGAAAATGCTGGACCCATCTCTCAAAGCCAGATGGGCACCAAACCTACTGACAGTTTAAAGGAGAAAACAGCATGATCTGAAGAGAGTGGGAAACAGTCAACAACTTAAGTCACAAGCACTGTGATTGCATTTACGCTACCCACTGAGATGAGAAATAGGACCTGCTGCTAGCATGGACTCTCTCAAACCAATTATTTTTTTTCTTCTGTCAACATCTCTCTGAATACAAGAACTCAAGATATAAGAGCAGGAGTCGGCCATTTGGCCCCTTGAGCCTGCTCCACCATTCAATAAGATCATGGCTGATCGGATCTTGGCCTCAACTCCACCTCCCTGCCCGTTCCCCATAACCCTTATCGTTCAAAAATCTGTCCAAGTCCACCTTGAATCTATTCAATGACTCAGTCTGCACAGCTCCCTGCAGTAAAGAATTCCAAAGATTCACCACCCTCTGAGAGGAGAAATTCCTCCTTAAATAGGCGACCCCTTATTCTGTAACTATGCCTTCCACTAGTTCTAGATTCCCCCACGAGGGGAAACATCCTCACTGCATCTACCCTGTCAAGCCCCCTCAGAACCCTGTATGTTTCAATAAGATCACCTCCCATTCTTGTAAACTCCAATGAGTATAGGCCCAACCTGCTCAGCCTTTCCTGAAGTAGCTCTGGCCCTCTCCATCCACCCCCGACACGAGTTCATCCATCACAACAGAACATTTACTCGGGGGTTTCTTGTTTCCGTTCACACAGTTAAACCAGGTTTTCTAGAATAAGAACATAAGACATAGAAGCAGGAGTAGGCCATTCGGCCCCTCGAGCCTGCTCCGCCATTCAATAAGATCATGGCTGATCTGATCATGGACTCAGCTCCACTTCCCTGCCCGCTCCCCATAACCCTTTACTCCCTTATTGCTCAAAAATCTGTCCATCTCCGCCCTAAACATATTCAATGACCCAGCTTCCACAGCTCTCTGGGGCAGAGAATTCCATAGTTTATCTCCCTCAGAGAAGAAAATTTCTCCTCATCTCAGTTTTAAATGGGAGGCCCCTTATTCTGACACTATGTCCCCTAGTTTTAGTTTCCCCTGTGAGTGGAAATATCCTCTGCATCCACCTTGTCGAACCCCCTCATTATATTATAAGTTTCAATAAGATCACCTCTCATTCTTCTGAACTCCAATGTGTATAGGCCCAACCTATCTTCATAAGTCAACCTACTCATCTCCGGAATCAACCTAGTGAACCTTCTCTGAACAGCCCCCAATGCAAGTATAGCCTTCCTTGAATACGGAGACCAAAATTGTACACAGTACTCCAGGTGTGGCCTCACCAATACCCTGTACAGTTGTAGCAGGACTTATCTGCTTTTATACTCTATCCCCCTTGCAATAAAGGCCAACATTCCATTTATCTTCCTGATTATTCCTGAATAGAAGGTTCAGACTTTGCATTCAATGAGACAAAAGACAATTGGATTAGAAACATAGAAAATAGGAGCAGTAGTCAGCCATTTGGCCCTTCAAGCCTGTACCGCCATTCAATATGATCATGGCTGATCCTCTATCTCAACACCATATTCTTGCCTTCTCCCCATACCTCTTGATGCCTTTTGTGTCTAGAAATCTATCTATCTCCTTCTTAAATATATTCAGTGGCTTGGCCTCCACAGCCTTCTGTGGTAGAAAATTCCACAGGTTCACCACCCTCTGAGTGAAGAAATTTCTCCTCATCTAAGCTCTAAATTTCCTACCCTGTATCCTGAGACTGTGACCCCTTGTTCTAGACTTCCCAACCCCGGGGGGGAAACATCCTCCCCGCATCCAGTCTGTCCAACCCGTTGGAATTTTTTACGTTTCAATGAGATCCCCTCTCATTGGTCTAAACTCTAGTGAATACAGGCCTAGTCGACCCAATCTCGCCTCATAAGACAGTCCTGCCATCCCAGGAATCAGTCTAGTGAACCTTCGCTGCACACCCTCTATGGCTAGTATATCCTCTCTTAGGTAAGGAGACCAAAACTACACACAATACTCCAGGTGTGGTCTCACCAAGGCCCTGTATAACTGTAGTAAGACATCCTTGCTCCTGTACTCAAATCCTCTTGCAATGAAGGCCAACATACCATTTGCCTTCCTAACTGCTTGCTGCACCTGAATGTTTGCTTTCAATGACTGGTGTACAAGGACATCCAGGTCCCTCTGTACATCGACACTTCCCAAGCCATCACCATTTAAGTAATACTTTTTCTTTATGCTTTTCCTACCAAAGTGGATAACTTCACATTTATCCATGTAATACTGCATCTGCCATGTGTTTGCCCACTCACTCAACCTATCTAAATCACCTTGCAACATCTTTGCATCCTCCTCACAACTCACTATCCCATCTAGCTTTGTGTTGTCAGCAAACTTGGAAATATTACATTTGGTTCCCTCATCCAAATCATTTAAATATATTGTGAATAGCTGGAGCCCAAGCACTACTCCCTGTGGTACCCCACTAGTCACTGCCGGCCACCCTGAAAACGACCCGTTTATTCCTACTCTCAGTTAACCAATTTTCAATCCATGCCAGTATATTACCTCCAATCCTATGTGCTTTAATTTTGCACACTAACCTCTTATGTAAGACTTTATCAAAGGCCTTCTGAAAATCCAAATACACTACATCCACTGGCTCTCCCTTATCTATTCTATCAGTTACATCTTCAAAACACTCCAATAGGTTTGTTAAACACTATTTTCCTTTCATAAATCCATGTTGACTTTGTCTAAGCCCATTGATATTATCTAAGTGTCCCGATATCACATCCTTTATAATAGACTCAAACATTTTCCCGACTACTGATGTCAGGCTAACCAGTCTGTAGTTCCCGGTTTTCTCTCCCTCCTTTTTTAAATATTGGGGTTACATTTGCCACCCTCCAATCTGCAGGAACTGTTCCATAATCTATAGAATTTTGGAAGATGACAACCAATGCATCCACTATTTCCATGGCTACCTCTTTTAGTACTCTGGGATGCAGATCATCAGGCCCTGGGGATTTATCTGCCTTCAGTCACATTAGTTTCTCTAGCACTATTTACTTACTAATAATCATTTCCTTTAATTCCTCTTGTTCACTAGACCCTTGGTTCCCTAGCATTTCTGGGACATTATTTGTGTCCTCTTCCGTGAAGACAGAACCAAAGTATTTATTTAATTGTTCTGCCATTTCCTTGTTCCCCATTATAAATTCTCCTGTTTCTGTCTGTAAAGGTCCTACATTTGTCCTCACTAATCTTTTTCTTTTTACATACTTGTAGAAACTTTTGCAGTCGTTTTTTATGTTCCTTGCAAGTTTACTCTCATACTCTATTTTTCCCCTCTTAATCTCTTGGTCTTTTTTTTTGCTGAAATTCTAAACTTCTCTCAATCCTAAGGCTTGCTATTTTTTCTGGCAACTTTGTGTGACTCCTCTTTGGATCTAATACTATCCTGAATTTCATTTGTTAGCCGTGGTTGGGCCACTTTTCCTTTTGTGTTTTTGCGCCAGAAAGGAATGTATAACTGTTGCAATTCATGCAACAGGTTAGCCATTGCCTATCCACCGTCATGCCTTTTAATGAATCTTCCCAATCTATCATAGCCAATTCATTCCTCATACCTTCGTAGTTTCCTTCGTTTAGATTTAAGACTCTAGTTTTGGATTGGACTACTTCACTTTCCATCTTAAAGAATTCGAGCATGTTATAGTCACTCTTCCTTAAAAGACCCCGCACAACAAGACTGTTAATTAACCCCTTCTGATTACACAGTACCCAATCTAGGAAAACCTGTTCCCCAGTATGCTCCTCAACATACTGGTCTATAAAACCATCTCGCACACACTCTAGGAATTCATCCTCCACAGTATTATTACTAATTTGGTTTGGCCAGTCTATACGTAGATTAAAGTCATCTACAATTACATGCATCTCTAATTTCCTGTTTGATACCATCCCCTACATTGCCACTACTGTTTGGAGACCTATAGACAACTCCCACCAATGTTTTCTGCCCCTTGGTGCTCCTTAGCTCCACTCAGACGGATTCTACATCTTGATTTTCTGAGCCAATATCCTTTCTCACTATTGCTCGGATTTCATCCTTTACTAACAACACCACACCACCCACTTTTCATTTTTGCCTGTCCTGCCTAAATATTCAGTTCCCAACCCTGGTCACCCTGCAACCATGTCTCCGTAATTACAACTATATCGTATCCGTTTACATCTATTTGCACTGGTAATTCGTCAACCTTATTACAGATGCTTCGTGCATTCAGATACAGTGCTTTTAGATTTGTCTTTTTAACATTATTAGACATCTTAACATTATTTTGTACTATGGCCCTATTTGCCTTAGCTATTTTTTCTTACCTGGACCCTATTTGTTACTGCACTCTTTTGTTTGTATGCTCTGTCCCTTTTTAACATAATCTGGTTATCCTTACCACAAACACTTTCCTACATTGCATCCTTTCTTTTCTCTTGAGCATTCTAGATTTCTCTCCACTGGGACCCTCCTCCCCGCCCCCACCCTCTTATTAGTTTAAAGCTCAAATTTAAAGATTGAGTTGGCCTTATTTTAAGGGCCATTTGTAAATACTCCCTGGGCAACAACATCGCCCCATCATTCGTGGTTCAGCTACCAGGGTCCTACTCTCTGGAATTCCATTTCTAAACCTCTCCGCCCCTCTACCTCTCTCTCCTCCTTTAAGACGCTCCTTAAAACCTAACTCTTTGACCAAGCTTTTGGTCACCTGTTCTAATATCTCCGTATGTGGCTCGGTGCATTATTTTGTGTGATAATTGGCCCTGTAAAGCCTTTGGGAATGCTTTTACAAGGTTAAAGCAACATACATATCACACATACAAGCTGTTGGGTGCCATTACAACAGGTGTGGTGTACTGCCGCTCTGTCATACTAGCACTCAACTCACTCCTGGCTAGCCTCCCTATGTAAACTTGATGTCATCCAAAACTCGGCTGCCTGCATCCATCCTAACTCGTACCAAGGCCCGCTCACCCATCACCCCTGTGCTCGCTGACCTACATTCGCTCCCGGTTAAGCAACGCCTCGATTTCAAATATCTCATCCTTGTTTTCAAATCCCTCCATGGCCTCGCCCCTCCCTGTCTCTGTAATCTCCTCCAGCCCCACACCACCCCCCCAGATATGTCTGCGCTCCTCTAATTCTGCCCTCCTGAGCATCCCTGATCATAATCGCTCAGCCATCGGTGGCCGTGCCTTCTGTTGCCTGGGCCCCAAGCTGTGGAATTCACTACCTAAACCTCTCCGCCTCTCCCTCCTCCTTTGACGCTCCATAAAACCTACTTCTTTGACTAAGCTTTTGGTCATCTGCCCTAATCTCTTCTTAGATGGCTCGGTGTCAAATTTTTTGTCTTATATTACTCCTATGAAGCGCCTTGGGATGTTTTACTGTGTTAAAGGCCCTATATAAATTCAAGTTGTTGTTGGCAGGTGTGCACCATCCATTTGAGAGGCTAGAACAGATGAATACTGAATGTCATTTACTCTGCAAGTGTACAAAACCAGCCTTGTTCTACTGCTGTCAGCTCACACACACTGGCCTTATTAACAGTCGGGTTGATTGAAAGAAAATCGCAAGGAATGCTGAAAATGTGAAATAAGAACGGAACATGTGGAAGTGCAAAGCATGTCACAGCCCCAAAGCAAAATAGGTTTGATGTAAGTACACCCAACCCCCTCCCTTTTCAGATGTGCTGAGGACCTCCAAGCACTTTTGCTGTTTATTTTTGAACTCGTTAGTAGGCAGTGTATTTAGATCGTTGTGCTCTGATCATTTTAACATTGCACAATCACATTAACAGATATCAGTGGCATCAAGCAAAACTAATGACCTTATATTTCATGTAATCAAGTCGCTCATCCAAGGGTTTTCTCCGCTTTGTTAATTTCAGACAAATGTTAGGAAGAAGCTTATTTGTGCAATGCGTGAATAACATTTAGCATGGTACGAGAAGGATGGTGAAGGCAAATAAAATGTTTTATTCATTCAAAACCCAAGAGAATTAAATGATGGGAGGCTGATGATTTTTTTTCCCCACTCAGATGGATGCGCTGAATGGCTTCCATCATGTGCCTCAATATTGTGATCTTGTGCTTCATGAAATAAGGCAGCTTTTGCCGCAGGACAAATGGAATAGGATTCAGCTGCAAATGTGAACATAGGAACATGGGGGTCACTCGGCCACTCGAGTCTGTTCCGCCATTTAATTCCATCATGGCTGATTTGCATGTTAACTCATTCTCCCCGCCTTGGTTCCGTAACTCTTAATGTCCCACTGTCTGACAAAAATTTATCAAAAAGAAAAGACAGACTTGCATTTATACAGCGCTTTTCATGACTACTGGACGTCACAAAGCACTTTACATCGGATATACGACACAGAAACAGGCCATTCGGCCCAACCAGTTCATGCCGGCGTTTATGCTCCACTCAAGCCTCCTCCAGTCTTTCCTCATCTAAATCTATCAGCATAACCCTCTATTCCCTTCTCCCACATATACTTGTCTAGCCTCCCCTTAATGCATTGATACTATTTGCTTCTGTGGTAACAAATTCCACATTCTCACTGGTCTGCGTAAAGAAGTTTCTTCTGAATTCCCTATTGGATTTCTTGGTGATTATCTTATATTGATGGCCTCTAGATATGTTCTCCCCCACTCTCTGAATCCACTCTAATCAAAACCTTTCATAATTTGAAAGACCTCTATTAGGTCACCCCTCAGCCTTAATTTTTCAAGAGAAAACAGACTCAGCCTGTTTATCATTTCCTGATATGTAAACCCTGATATCACCCTTGTAAATATTTCCTGCACCCTCTCCAGTGCCTCTAAATCCTTTTGATAATATGGCGACCAGAACTGTAAGCAGTGCTCTAAGTGTGGTCTAACTAAGGTTCAATACAGGTTTAGCAAAACTTCCCTACTTTTCAATTCTATATCTTTAGAAATAAACCCTAGTGCTTGGTTTGCTTTTTTTAAAAAAAAATGGCCTTGCTAACCTGTGTCACAATTTTTAGCGATGTGTGTATTTGTACTCCGAGATCCCTTTGTTCCGCTACCCCACCTAGACTCGGACTCTCCAAGAAATAAGTGACCTCCCTATTCTTCCTACTAAAATATAAAACCTCACATTTATGTGTGTTGAACCCGATTTGCCAATTATATGCCCAATCTGCAAGTTTATTAATGTCCCCCTGCAATTTGTTAATATCGGTGGTAAAAAAAAAAATGGAATCCCGACTAAAGGAGAAAATAGAAGAACAAGTATTCACTATTTGGTGTCATCTGCAAATTTAGAAATTGTGTTTTTGATTCCAAAGTCTAAATCGTCAATGTAAATTATGAACAACAGTGGTCCCAGCACTGATCCTTGTAGAACACTCCCACCTTCTGTCACTGTGAATAGCTATCCTTTACTGCTACTCTCTGCTTTCTGTCTTGAAGCCAGCTAGCTATCCATTCTGCTACTTTTCTCGATTCCACATTCTCTGACCTTGTTGATCAGTCTATTATGGGATACCTTATCGAAAATCTAGATAAATTATATCTACATTACCATTGTCTACTTTCTGTTACCTCTTCAAAAAAATCAATGAGGTTGGTTAAGCAAGACTTTCCTTTTTGAAATCCATGCTGACTATTCATTATTATATTTTTGGTTTCACCTTTAGTAGGGATTCCATTTTTTTTTTTTAAACCATCGATGTTAAGCTGACTGGTCTATAATTCCCTGCACATATTCTATCCCCCTTCTTAAAAATAGGTATTACATCAGCTATCCTCCAGTCCTCTGGCACTCCACCTTTTTCTAACGAATTATGTGTAGTAATACATCTAATATCTCTTCCCAGATTATTTTAAAATGAGTGGATGCAATCCATCCAGAAATCTGAGTTTGTCAGGTTTACTGACAATATTGGGGTGTTGCATCCTGTTACATCTCTAACTTTTTCCAGTTCTGACATAGGGTCATCAACCTGAAACATTAATTTTGTTTCTCTCTCTCTCTCCACAGATGCTGCCAGACCGGCTGAGCATTTGTGGCATGTTCTGTATTTATATAGCGCCTTTGACGTAATAAAATGTCCCATGGTGCTTCACAGGAGTGTTGTAGACAAAAAAATGACACCGGGCCGCACAAGTTGAAATTAGGGCAGGTGACAAAGAGGTTGGTTTTAAGGAACATCTTAAAGGAGGAAAGAGAGGTAGAGAGGTGGAGAGGTTTAGGGAGGGAGTTCCAGAGCTTAGGGCCTAGGTAACAGAATGCACGGCCACCAATGGTGGAGCGATTATAATCAGGGATGCTCAAGAGGGCAGAATTAGAGGAGTGCAGACATCTCGGGGGTTTGTGAGGCTGAAGGAGATTAAAGAGATAGAGAGGTAAAACAATTTATTATTTGCTTTGCAAGAGTGGAAGTTGTGCCTGCTATGTGTCCCTCATGGTCTCCCATGTAACGCATGTACTTCTCACCATGTGCCTTTGTATCTATGAACATGCTTTGTGATCATCTTCCGATTGCCGTACTACTGATGGCAGATGACTTTTCCAATTGCGACTTTCATTTTGGTGTGGGACGATTGTGTATGGGAGGGGCGGGGAAGAGTTGAAAGCAAGAGTGCTACCCACTGAGCCACAGCTGACACTGTCACTATCAATGAACAATGAACGCTCAAGCGGTCAGACTGAGGAATCCAAGGTATGTGGCCAGACCGCTGTGATGTCAAGATCGGATTGCTGGCCTGAGTTCTAACATCTTCCCGCTGAGGCTCTTTGCTCAGGCTATCCATGATTGGCATCTTTCATGGCTGCCCATGACTTGTCTGAGGGCAGATCACTATCTTCATACGGTCAAATGGTTGATTGCCATGTTAGTGACAGTGTCAGCTGTGGTTCCGTGGGTAGCACTCTTGCATCTGAGTCAGGAGGTTGTGGGTTCATGACAAGAATAAAAGAAATGGGAGCAGGAGTAGGCCATTTGAGCCCGTGAGTCTGCTCCGCCATTTAATAAGATCAAGGCTGATCTGATTTTGGGCTCAGTTCCACTTCCCTGTCCGCTCCCCATAATCCTTCACTGCCTTATCATTCAAAGATCTGTCTAACTCCACCTTGTGCTCAAGTCCCAAACCAGAGACTTGAGCACAAAAATTCTAGGATGAGGGAGCGCTGCACTGTCGGAGGTGGCGTCTTTCAGATGAGATGTTAAACCGAGGCCCCGGCTGCTCTCAGGTGGGTGTAAAAGATCCCGTGGCACTATTTCGAAGAAAAGCAGGAGAGTTATCCCTGGGGCCAATATTTATCCCTCAATAAACATCACTAAAACAGATTATCTGGTCATTATCACATTGCTGTTTGTGGGAGCTTGCTGTGCGCAAATTGGCTTCCGCTTTTCCTACATTACAATGGTGACTACACTCCAAAAGTACTTAATTGGCTGTAAAGCGCTTTGAGACGCCCGGTGGTCATGAAAGGCGCTATATAAATCCAAGTCTTTCCTTTTTTTTTTAAAGTTGCACAGGTGCGCAGTGGTCTGGAGGTCCCGCGCAACTGGCTCATCAGTTTTTAAAAAGGGAAAAATCACGCAGAATTTTGAACGGGCCGCGCAGCCCCTTAAGGGGGCCATGCAGCCTAAAAAATGTTAGAAGGAACATTGGCCAGAATCTCTTCACTGCTCTTTGAATAGAGCCATGGGATGTTTATGTCCATATGACTAAGCAGCAGGGGCTTCACTAACATCTCACCCAATAGACGGCATCTCCAATAATGCAGCAGTACCTTAGTCCTGAAGAATCAGCCGAGATTAATCTCAAGTCCTGGAGTAGGGCTTGAGCCATTGACCTGCATGCCTGATGCAAGAGAGCCAGCATGGGCTCGATGGGCCCAACAGCCTCCTAGTGTGCTGCAACGGTTCAATGATTTTAAGAATGCTCCAATCTGAGCTATGCTGACACTCAGCTTCACTGTCATACAGACTGGGTGTCTATATTAGTGAATGGGCCATAAGCCATGTGTATCCATAAACTTCAGCTCATCCAAAACTCTGCTGCCTGTAACTTAACCCGCACCAAGTCGTGTTCACCCATCATCCCTGTGCTCGGTGACCAACATTGATTCCCAGGTCTCCCAATGCCTCAGTTTTAAAGTTCTCGTCCTCATGTTCCAATCCCTCAATGACCTCAGTCCTCGCTATCTATGTAATCTCCTTCAGCATTACAACCCTCTGAGCATTCCACTAACTCTGGCATCTTGCCCATTCCCCTCTTTCATTCACACCACCATTGGTGGCCATGCCTTCAGCTGTCCAGGCCCTTAACCTTCTAAATTCTAGGGAATACAACCCTAATTTGTGCAATCTCTCCTGGTAACTTAATCCTTGAAGTCCGGGTATCATTCTGGCAAACCTGCGTTACACTCCCTCCAAGACCAATATATCCTTCCTAAGTTGTGCTGGCCAGAACTGCTCACAGTGCTCCAGGTGTGGTCTAACCAGGGCTTTGTACAGCTGCAGCATAACTTCTACCCCCTTATATTCTAGTCCTCTCGATATAAAGGCCAGCATTCCATTAGCCTGTTTGATTATTTTCTGTACCTGTTAATGACATTTTAATGATCTATATACCTGAAGCCCCAAGTCTCTTTGGACCCCCACTATTTATAGCTTCTCGCCATTGAGAAAGTACCCTGTTCTCTCCTTTTTTAGGTCCAAAGTGGATAATCTCACATTTGCTTATAGGATGTGAAAGGCACTATATAAATGCAAATGTGTTCTGTCTTAAACGCAACATTCTACAATACACAATAGTGAATGGCTCACAAAGACTGCCTCGCAGGAAACTCCATTGTAAAAGATTTGTCTAGAAATTCAAACTCGACTGTATTATATCTCGTTTTATATCCAATTGACAATGTCAGGTTCAAATTAAATCTGACACGCAGAAATAAAGTTTAAAATATATGATGGTTTTTAATTAATAATCTAATTAGGTTATAGATATTGAACCTTTTCAATATTTAATGTTGTGGCTTTCAATATTTGTGCATTAACACTTTGCTCTGAGCAAAATCTGAGGCTTTAGTTTCTGTCCTGGGAGAGGTAACGGCAGAAAGCTCTGAAACCTCATGAAACATGTCTTGTTTATAAGAACACAAGAATTCAGAGCAGAGATAGGCTATTCGGTCCCTCAATAGTGCTCCACCATTCAATACGATCACGGTTGATCTTTGACCTCAATCCACTCTCTGCAGTCTCTGGGGATGTCAGCATCGGTTTTTACAATTTGGTCTTTCTTCTTTTTATTGCGTTATCTTTGACAAAACGGAGCTTTCCCCATGGTTCACTT
Organism: Pristiophorus japonicus; assembly: GCF_044704955.1. Classification (NCBI taxonomy): domain Eukaryota; kingdom Metazoa; phylum Chordata; class Chondrichthyes; family Pristiophoridae; genus Pristiophorus; species Pristiophorus japonicus. The sequence goes on from NC_091993.1 coordinate 120,280,700, forward strand.
CTGTTCCTCGACCACAATCACTAAAGCATGAAGTGAACGGTAGTCAATGGGGACGGTTGAGAAAGGATCAGCAGTCTGACCTTGTCATGATCATATTGAATGGCGGTGCAGGCTCGAAGGGCCGAATGGCCTACTCCTGCACCGATTTTCGATGCTTCTATATCTCTGGTGTTTATCACGCCGTTAAACAGAGCCGGCTGCTCGATACTCTACAGAATCCATCATTTGATGTCCATGATTGGATAGAATGGGCTGACACTCTAATTCTGCCCTCCTGAGCATCCCTGATTATAATCGCTCCACCATTGGTGGCCGTGCCTTCTGTTGCCATGGCCCCAAGCTCTGGAACTCCCTGCCTAAACCTCTCCACCTCTCTTTCCTCCTTCAAGACGCTCCTTAAAACCTCTCTCTTTGACCAAGCCTTTGGTCAGCTGTGCTAATTTCTACTTATGTGGCTCGGTGTCAAATTTTTAGCGCATAATACTTCTGTGAAACGCCTTGGGACTTTGCATTACGTTCAAAGGCGCTAATTAAATGCAAGTTGTTGTTGATGTTGATAATCTCTGGAGTTTAGCAGAATGAGACTTGAGGAATGGGCTCGACAGCGTAGATGCTGAGAGGTTGTTTGTCCTGGCTGGAAAGACGAAAACTAGGGTGCATAGTTTCAGGGTAAGGGGTCGGCCATTTAGGACTGAGCTGAGGAGAAATTTCTTCAGTCAGACTGTGGTGAATCTTTGGAATTCTCTACCCCAGAGGGCTGTGGATGCTCAATTGTTAAGTATGTTCAAAACTGAGAGCGATAGAATTTTGGACACTAAGAGATGTGGGGATCGGGCAGGAAAGTGGAGTTGAGGTAGAAGATCAGCCATGATCTTATTGAATGGCGGAGTAGGCTCGAGGGGCCGTATGCTCCTAATTCTTATGTTCATATGACTTCAGAGCACTGTGTTGTTAGAGCCTCTCTGGGGAGGCCACCCCACATCATCACTTGTTCAATGGAGTTCATAAAATGCTCTGGGGTACTGTGGAGCATCACAGCAGTGAATGAACTGAAGGTTTTTTTTTAAATGCTTTGAGAGTTTGGGTATTCTTGTCCACACCATCAAGATGTTTAAAACTGACCGACAGTGAATTCTATCATGGCCGGAGGAATGCGGATTCACAGCCACAGGCAGCCTGCAGTATAACTCTGCTCCTGCTGACTGGAGACACTGGTCTGAGACCAGTACCAAAGGAAAACTGCAGCCTACAAGATAAACCTGGCCTCGTCCAGTTACGAAAGCATCGGTATGAAGCACCAACCCCGGCATAACACCAAATGGATGAGGCGCATCTCGCCATAGTTTTCGATCCCCGCCACAAACTCCATTCTTGAGCCACTGAGTTCCATCCTTCTCCCCAACTGGTGTCGGAGGCCGAACCAGACCGTTCGCAACCTTGCTGTCATACTTGACCCTGAAATTAGATTTCGACCACACCCATCTGGAGGGATAGGGTGAGTTGGAGAATCATGAGACTTTCGTTAACCCCGCAGGGGGAGTCTTTGAGGCGGTCACCCAGCTCGTTTTTGATGGCGAAGCCAACTCTGTAGAGGCAGCGTTCTTCCTCTGGTTTCCCTTTCTAGAAGGTGTAACGTCCACCTTGTTAGAAACATAGAAACATAGAAAATAGGTTCAGGAGCAGGCCATTCGGCCCTTCCAGCCTGCACCGCCATTCAATGAGTTCATGGCTGGAAATGCAACTTCAGTGCCCCATTCCTGCTTTCTCGCCATACCCCTTGATCTCCCTAGTAGTAAGGACTACATCTAACTCCTTTTTGAATATATTTAGTGAATTGGCCTCAACTTTCTGTGGTAGAGAATTCCACAGGTTCACCACTCTCTGGGTGAAGAAGTTTCTCCTCATCTCGGTCCTAAATGGCTTACCCCTTATCCTTAGATTGTGACCCCTGGTTCTGGACTTCACCAACATTGGGAACATTCTTCCTGCATCGAACCTGTCTAAACCCATCAGAATTTTAAACGTTGCTATAAGATCCCCTCTCATTCTTCTGAACTCCAGTGAATACAAGCCCAGTTGATCCAGTATTTCTTGATATGTTAGTCCCGTCATCCCGGGAATCAGTCTGGTGAACCTTCGCTGCACTCCCTCAATAGCATGAATGTCCTTCCTCAAGTTAGGAGACCAAAACTGTACACAATATTCCAGGTGTGGCCCTGTACAACTGTAGTAGCACCTCCCTGCCCCTGTACTCAAATCCCCTCGCTATGAAGGCCAACATGCCATTTGCTTTCTTAACCACTTCAATGACTGATGTACCATGACACCCAGGTCTCATTGCACCTCCCCTTTTCCTAATCTGTCACCATTCAGATAATAGTCTGTCTCTCTGTTTTTACCACCAAAGTGGATAACCTCACATTTATCCCTATTCTACTTCATCTGCCATGCATTTGCCCACTCACCTAACCTATCCAAGTCATTCTGCAGCCTCATAGCATCCTCCTTGCAGCTCTCACTGCCAACCAACTTAGTGTCATCCGCAAATTAGGAGATACTACATTTAATCCCCTCGTCTAAATCATTAATGTACAATGTAAACAGCTGGAGCCCCAGCACAGAACCTTGCGGTACCCCACTAGTCACTGCCTGCCATTCTGAAAAGTATCCATTTACTCCTACTCTTGGCTCCCTGTCTGCCAAACAGTTCTCAATCCACGTCAGCACACTACCCCCAATCCCATGTGCTTTAACTTTGCACATTAATCTCTTGTGTGTTACCTTGTCGAAGGCCTTCAAATACACCACATCAACTGGTTCTCCCTTGTCCACTCTACTGGAAACATCCTCAAAAAATTCCAGAAGATTTGTGAAGCATGATTTCCCTTTCACAAATCCATGCTGACTTGGACCTATCATGTCACCTCTTTTCAAATGCGCTGCTATGACATCCTTAATAATTGATTCCATCATTTTATCCACGACCGATGTCAGGCTGACCGGTCTATAATTCCCTGTTTTCTCTCTCCCTCCTTTTTTAAAAAGTGGGGTTACATTGGCTACCCTTCACTCCATAGGAACTGATCCAGAGTCTATGGAATATTGGAAAATGACTGTCAATGCATTCACTATTTCCAAGGCCACTCCTGAAGTACTCTGGGATACAGTCCATCAGGCCCTGGGGATATGTCGACTTTCAATCCCATTAATGTCCCCAACACAATTTCCCGACTAATAAGGATTTCCCTCAGTTCCTCCTTCTTACGAGACCCTCTGACCCCTTTTATATCTGGAAGGTTGTTTGTGTTCTCCTTAGTGAACACCGAACCAAAGTACTTGTTCAATTGGTCTGCCGTTATGACTTCCCCTGATTGACTGCAGGGGACCTACATTTGTCTTTACTAACCTTTTTCTCTTTACATATCTATAGAAGCTTTTGCAGTCCATTTTAATGTTCTCTGCAAGCTTCCTCTTATACTCTATTTTCCCTGCCCTAATCAAACCCTTTGTCCTCCTCTGCCGAGTTCTAAATTTCTCCCAGTCCCCGGGTTCGCTGCTATTTCTGGCCAATTTGTATGCCACTTCCTTGGCTTTAATACTATCCCTGATTTCCCCTCATAGCCACGGTTGAGCCACCTTCCCTTTTTTATTTTTACGCCAGACAGGGATGTTCCTTGAGCTGGCCTTCCCCTGCCCGTCGGGTCTCGCTTCGGGCGGCGATGTCGACATCGAAGCGTCGAGGTTCCCGGGCATCGATGGCGGCGTTCCGGCGTTCCGGACGGTCGCTGTTGGAGTTGTGCACGAGGGCCCCGACGTTCCAGGTCCCGAACTTCATGTTAAAAGGAGCGGAAGATGCCTGTGCGCGAGTTCTTTTAACGTGGGGTGGTCGTTGTGCACCAGCTACCACAGGGGCTTAGCTGAGTGAGGTCTTGGTCCAGTGGCAAGGCAGCTTGGCTCATACAGCAGTACCTGGTCTCCATCTGGACGGTGCATTGGCTGGAATGCCTTCTGCTAGCGGTGCGAAGAAGCGAGGCTCAGTACGGTGGGAGCCAGAGTCAGGCAGGCGTGGAACAGGTTGGAGAGGGGAAACGGCTTGGAGATAACGTGGCCGCCTTGGCTCTGATTTTTGACAGCAAATTCTAACGGCATTAATGAGGCCCCCAAAATACTGCATGTCAGCAGGAAACCGACAGTTGGCATCTATGAATAACAGTTTGAGAGCAGTGCAACTGTCGCTTAAGAATAGCAATTCTGGCAATTAAAACAAACAGCACCTGTCACATTCTCAGGATGTCTCGGAGAGCTTCAGATCCAACTAAATTAGCTTTTGAAATGTCGTCACTGGTGTTACATCGGCAAACACCAGAATCGAATGTGCGCCAGCGAGATCTCACAAGCGGCAGAGAATGAATGAGCAGTTACTGTTTTTTTGGGCAGTGCTGATTGAGGGGAGTACCCGTGGCTAGAATTTCAACATTTATAGAATCATAGGAGGTCGTCATTTGGCCCGTCGAGCCCGTGCTGACTCTCAGCAAGTCCCACTCCCCCCGCCGTTTCCCCGTAACCCTGCATTTTTTTCCCCTTCAGGCACTTATCCAATTCCCTCTCGAAAGCCACGATTGAGTCTGCCTCCATCACCTTTTCAGGCAGCGCATTCCAGATCCTAACTACTCGCTGCGCAAAAATGTTTTTTCTCGTGTCGCCTTTGGTTCTTCTGCCGATCACCGTAAATCTGTGTCCTCTGGTTCTCGACCCATCCACCAATGGGAACAGTTTCTCTCAATCTACTCTGTCCAGACCCCTCATGATTTGGACCACCTCTATCAAATCTTCTCAACCTTCTCTGCTCGAAGGAAAACAACCCCAGCTTCTCCAGTCTATCCACGTAACTAAAGTCCCTCATCCCTGGAACCATTCTTGTAAATCTTTTCTGCGCCCTCTCCAAGGTTTTCGCATCCTTCCTAAAGTGCGGTGCCTAGAATTGGACAAATAGAAATATAGAAAATAGGTGCAGGAGCAGGCCATTCGGCCCTTTGAGCCTGCACCACCATTCAATAAGATCATGGCTGATCATTCACCTCAGTACCCCTTTCCCGCTTTCTCCATACCCCTTGATCCCTTTAGCCGTAAGGGCCATATCTAACTCCCTCTTGAATATATCCAATGAACTGGCATCAACAACTCTCTGCGGCAGGGAATTCCACAGGTTAACAACTCTGAGTGAAGAAGTTCCTCCTCATCTCAGTCCTAAATGGCCTAACCCTTATTCTAAGACTGTGTCCCCTGGTTCTGGACTTGCCCAACATCGGGAACATTCTTCCCGCATATAACCTGTCCCGTCCCGTCAGAATGTTATATGTTTCTATGAGATCCCCTCTCATCCTTCTAAACTCCAATGTATAAAGGCCCAGTTGATCCAGTCTCTCCTCATATGTCAGTCCTGCCATCCCGGGAATCAGTCTGGTGAACCTTCGCTGCACTCCCTCAATAGCAAGAACATCCTTCCCCAGATTAGACCACCAAAATTGAACACAATATTCCAGGTGAGGCCTCACCAAGGCCCTGTACAACTGCAGTAAGATCTCTCTGCTCCGATACTCAAATCCCCTAGCTATGAAGGCCAACATGCCATTTGCCTTCTTCACTGCCTGCTGCACCTGCATGCCAACCGTCAATGACTGATGAACCATGACACCCAGGTCTCGTTGCACCTCCCCCTTTTCTTAATCTGCCACCATTCAGGTAACACTCTGCCCTTCTAGCTTGCACCGCCATTCAATGAGTTCATGGCTGAACATGCAACTTCAGTACCCCCTTCCTGCTTTCTCGCCATACCCCTTGATCCCCCTAGTAGTAAGGACTTCATCCAACTCCCTTTTGAATATATTTAGTGAATTGGCCTCAACTACTTTCTGTGGCAGAGAATTCCACAGGTTCACCACTCTCTGGGTGAAGAAGTTTCTCCTCATCTCGGTCCTAAATGGCTTACCCCTTATCCTTAGACTGTGACCCCCTGGTTCTGGACTTCCCCAACATTGGGAACATTCTTCCTGCATCCAACCTGTCCAAACCCGTCAGAATTTTAAACGTTTCTATGAGGTCCCCTCTCATTCTTCTGAACTCCAGTGAATACAAGTCCAGTTGATCCAGTCTTTCTTGATAGGTCAGTCTCACCATCCCGGGAATCAGTCTGGTGAATCTTCGCTGCACTCCCTCAATAACAAGAATGTCCTTCCTCAAGTTAGGAGACCAAAACTGTACACAATACTCCAGGTGTGGCCTCACTAAGGCCCTGTACAACTGTAGCAACACCTCCCTGCCCCTGTACTCAAATCCCCTCGCTATGAAGGCCAACATGCCATTTGCTTTCTTAACCACCTGCTGTACCTGCATGCCAACCTTCAATGACTGATGTACCATGACACCCAGGTCTCGTTGCACCTCCCCTTTTCCTAATCTGTCACCATTCAGATAATAGTCTGTCTCTCTGTTTTTACCACCAAAGTGGATAACCTCACATTTATCCACATTATACTTCATCTGCCATGCATTTGCCCACTCACCTAACCTATCCAAGTCACTCTGCAGCCTCATAGCATCCTCCTCGCAGCTCACACTGCCACCCAACTTAATGTCATCCGCAAATTTGGAGATACTACATTTAATCCCCTCGTCTAAATCATTAATGTACAGTGTAAACAGCTGGGGCCCCAGCACAGAACCTTGCGGTACCCCACTAGTCACTGCCTGCCATTCTGAAAAGTACCCATTTACTCCTACTCTTTGCTTCCTGTCTGACAACCAGTTCTCAATCCACATCAGCACACTACCCCCAATCCCATGTGCTTTAGCTTTGCACATTAATCTCTTGTGTGGGACCTTGTCGAAAGCCTTCTGAAAGTCCAAATATACCACATCAACTGGTTCTCCCTTGTCCACTTTACTGGAAACATCCTCAAAAAATTCCAGAAGATTTGTCAAGCATGATTTCCCTTTCACAAATCCATGCTGACTTGGACCCATCATGTCACATCGTTCCAAATGCGCTGCTATGACATCCTTAATAATTGATTCCATCATTTTACCCACTACCGATGTCAGGCTGACCGGTCTATAATTCCCTGTTTTCTCTCTCCCTCCTTTTTTAAAAAGTGGGGTTACATTGGCTACCCTCCACTCGATAGGAACTGATCCAGAGTCAATGGAATTTTGGAAAATGACTGTCAATGCATCCGATATTTCCAAGGCCACCTCCTTAAGTACTCTGGGATGCAGTCCATCAGGCCCTGGGGATTTATCGGCTTTCAATCCCATCAATTTCCCCAACACAATTTTCCGACTAATAAAGATTTCCCTCAGTTCCTCCTCCTTACTAGACCCTCTGACCCCTTTTATATCCGGAAGGTTGTTTGTGTCCTACTTAGTGTATACCGAACCAAAGTACTTGTTCAATTGGTCTGCCATTTCTTTGTTCCCCGTTATGACTTCCACTGATTCTGACTGCAGGGGACCTACATTTGTCTTTACTAACCTTTTTCTCTTTATATATCTATAGAAACGTTTGCAATCCGCCTTAATGTTCCCTGCAAGCTTCTTCTCGTACTCCATTTTCCCTGCCCTAATAAAACCCTTTGTCCTCCTCTGCTGGGTTCTAAATTTCTCCCAGTCCCCGGGTTTGCTGCTATTTCTGGCCAATTTGTATGCCACTTCCTTGGCTTTAATACTATCCCCGATTTCCCTTGATAGCCACGGTTGAGCCACCTTCCCTTTTTTATTTTTACGCCAGACAGGAATGTACAATTGTTGTAGTTCATCCATGCGGTCTCTAAATGTCTGCCATTGCCCATCCACAGTCAACCCCTTAAGTATCATTCGCCAATCTATCCTAGATAATTCACGCCTCATACCTTCAAAGTTACCCTTCTTTAAGTTCTGGACCATGGTCTCTGAATTTACTGTTTCATTCTCCATCCTAATGCAGAATTCCACCATATTATGGTCACTCTTCCCCAAGGGGCCTCGCACAATGAGATTGCTAATTAATCCTCTCTCATTACACAACACCCAGTCTAAGATGGCCTCCCCCCTAGTTGGTTCCTCGACATATTGGTCTAGAAAACCATCCCTTATGCACTCTAGGAAATCCTCCTCCACCGTATTGCTTCCAGTTTGGTTAGCCCAATCTATATGCATATTAAAGTCACCCATTATAACTGCTGCACCTTTATTGCATGCACCCCTAATTTCCTGTTTGATGTCCTCCCCAACATCACTACTACTGTTTGGAGGTCTGTACACAACTCACACTAACGTTTTTTGCCCTTTGGTGTTCTGCAGCTCTACCCATATGGATTCCACATCATCCAAGCTAATGTCTTTCCTAACTATTGCATTAATCTCCTCTTTAACCAGCAATGCTACCCCACCTCCTTTTCCTTTTATTCTATCCTTCCTGAATGTTGAATACCCCTGGATGTTGAGTTCCCAGCCCTGATCATCCTGGAGCCACGTCTCCGTAATCCCAATCACATCATATTTGTTAACATCTATTTGCACAGTTAATTCATCAGTTTAGTGTCATCTGCAAACAGCACTCCAGTTGAGGCTGAACCAGTGTTTTATAAAGGTTCAGCATAACTTCCTTGCTTTTGCACTCTGTGCCTCTATTTGTAAAGCCCAGGATCCCGTATACTTTGTTAACTGCTTTCTCAACCTGCCCTGCCACCTTCAACGATTTGTGCACATATACCCCTAGGTCTCTTTTATTCAAATAGCACCATCAAATCTTCATTCACCTGAATGGTGGAGCTCGGGCCAATATCTCATCCAAAAGGCAGCATGTTTGACACTGCAGCATGCCTTAGTGATAAACTAGATTATCTGCTCACGGCCTGGAGTGGGATTGGAAGCCACAAGCTGCAGACAGAGGCAAGAGTGCTAACAAATGAACAAAGCGGAGCCTTCTGGTACGAGCTGGTGCACCTGAATCCTGCGTACAGCTGTCTGCTCAAGGATGGAGAACAAGAAACAAGATGCAATACAAACAATGTTAATGCATACCACCAACCATGTCTCCGCCAGATCCTACAAATCCCCTGGGAGGACAGACACACCAACGTCAGTGTTCTCGATCAGGCCAACATCCCCAGCATCGAAGCATTGACCACACTCGACCAGCTCCGCTGAGCGGGCCACGTTGTCCGCATGCCCGACACAAGACTCCCAAAGCAAGGGCTCTACTCGGAACTCCTACATGGCAAGCGAGCCCCAGGCGGGCAGAGGAAACATTTCAAGGACACCCTCAAAGCCTCCTTGATAAAGTGCAACATCCCCAGTGACACCTGGGAGTCCCTGGCCAAAGACCACCCAAGTGGAAGAAGAGAATCCGGGAGGGCGCTGAGCACCTTGAGTCTCGTCACTGAGAGCATGCAGAAACTAAGCGCAGGCAGCGGAAGGAGCGTGCGGCAAACCAGACTCCCCACGCAGCCTTTCCTTCAACCACTGTCTGTAATTCCCATATTGGACTGTTCAGTCACCTGAGAACTCATTTTTGGAGTGGAAGCAAGTCTTCCTCGATTTCGAAGGACTGCATAAGACGACGATGATGATGGGGAAGCACATTGGGATCACTTTTGACTACCTCCGCCTGGCACGAATGGGGTGGTATGGCCATGAACTTCATTAACGTGATTCCGCCTCCATTTTGAAAGGGGCTTACCGCTAGGTGTCCAATGCGCCCGTCCGTTTCAGCCGATAGGCCCGTGTTGTAATTGGGGTCCTGTCAGCCGTAGCTCAGTGGGCAGCACTCTCGCCTCCTGAGACAGAAGGTTGTGGGTTCAAGTCCCACGCCAGGAGCTTGAACACATACATTTAGCTGAGGGAGCGCTGCACTGTCAGAGGAGCCGAGTTTTGGATGAGACATTAAAACCCAGGTCCCGTCTGCTCTCTCAAGTGGCCTTAAAAGATCCCACGGCACTATTTCGAAGAAGAGCAGAGGAGTTATCCCCGGTGTCCTGGCCAATATTTATCCCTCAATCAACATTGAAAAAAAATACGATTATCTGGCCAGTAGCACATTGCTGTTTGTGGGAGCTTGCTGTGCGCAAATTGGCTGCAGCGTTTCCCACCATTAAAACAGTGACTACACTCCAAAAAGTACTTCATTGGCTGTAAAGCGCTTCGCGATGTCCGGTGCGACATAAATGCAAGTCTTTCTTTAATGGGCTTGGGTCGCAGATCAATTCTGGGACTTTTCCTCCATAGTTTATCCCGACAACTTCATTAAGTGGTCCTGGGTAACCCACTGCAGAAGGAGAGCTCCTAGTATCAATCTCACAGTTACATTCCAGCGTTCAGAGAGTTACAAATATTCAAAACATAAATTTGCTATTGTCAGATTTCAGCAAAGTTGAATGGTAGGTATGTGTAATTATAATAATATTCTCACTTTCCAACCTCAGGCTCCTGGTCGGGAGCCTGGCCCATTTAGAGTACGTATCAGGTCTTTGCCTGCACACAACCCACAATTTTCTGGCATTTAATAGTCCAGGTAGTGGATTCCCCTGTTGGGAATTTAGAGTCAGAAAAATATCTCTAATATTAAGTGTGCTGTACAATTATAGATTTTAGCCTAGATTGTCTGATTACAGGGGTTGTTTCCCCTGGCTGGGGAGCCGAGAACTAGGGGGTCACAGTCTCAGGGTAAAGGGTCGGCCATTTAGGATAGAGATGAGGAGGAGTTTCTTCACTGAGCGGGTTGTGAATCTTTAGCATTCTCCACCCCAAAGGGTAGATGCTAAATTGTTGAGTATATTCAAGGCTGAGATAGATAGGTTTATGGACTCTAGGGGAAATGAAGGGATATTGAGATCAGGCGGGAAAGTGTTGAGGTCGAAGATCAGCCGCGATCTTACTTAATGGCGGAGCAGGCTCGAGGGGCCATATGGCCTACTCCTGCTCCCAATTCCTATGTACTTATTGTAATGTATGCACCTCTGAGCATGCTCATAGGTTTGTGGAGCTGTTGGTGCTCCTGGGCATGGCCAAGGGGGCTATCAACCGGTCCAGGCAGTGAGCGATCGTTCAGCCCGACTGCCTGCCTCTCTTCCACGGGTACATTCGAGCCAGGGTGTCCCTGGAGATGGAGCATGCGGTGTCCAACGGTACGCTCACGGCCTTCCGCGAGAGGTGGGCGCTGGAGGGACTGGAGTGCATCATCACCCCCGGCAACCAAATTTTAATTTGACCGTTTAAAACTAAATGTTTGTGTCATGTATTCAACTATCATTGTAACCCATGTATAAGCTGACCTAAGCTGTACACCTTGAGAACATTGACCACAAGGGGTGAACTTGTGGGAGACACTCCTAACCTGGACTTTCAAGTATAAAAGGGGAAAGCTCCACCCACTGTCATCACTTGAGGTCTTGGTAATAAAGGTAACTGGTCACAGAGTGACCTTCTCTCAAGTATGGGCCTCGTGTGCCTTTATACTGTATAGTAAGGACATACCAGTTTAATTTTTCGGTTTTAGTGCCCCTTTAACAAGGGGACATTTGATTTACAGGTTCAACTAAAATAGTTGTGAAGCTGTTGCACTGAGTGGATTAGCCAGTCACATGACGTTCACAAGATTCAATAAAACCCCGGTTATTCGAGTTCAGGTTCTTCACCATGAGGCGGGCAGTTGTGAACCCGGTGGATGAACCGGTCAGATTCAGTTTGATTGTTAAACCTTCGCTAATTAACCAGCTAGTTCTTTACAGCAAATATGTAGCTGTGAACTCTTAAGCAAAGAACCCATGAAGCAGATACACTACACTTATGATTGGTGGTAACATTGACGCTAATCAGTAGTAATCAGAGCTAACCCAGATTGGCCTTTATCTTTCTGTGGATGGGTTGTGTCGGGAGACAGCACTTAACACTGTCGAACACCAGGATGCAGCACTGATGGTTGAAGGGCCGTCAACAGCGTGGCCGTGATTGGAGTAATTTTAGGTGATGAATTTGGTGTCACTCAAGAAGTGTATTGGCACAACATTAAAGTGTAATTATTTTTGCAGCGTATTGGTATGAATCAACCCAGTGTCAACAGTGGTATGTGGTTGTCAGGAATGTTTTGGGTGCAAGCCAAAAATAATAATTTCCATTTGAAGAAAAGCCTTTGATAATCTAAGAGCATGCAAAGTGTGGTCCATGCACTGATGCTTCGAGGTTAGGATGGGGCTCTGTGGCAAAAGTCCCAGAGCTTTTACAGTCTGCGGCCATACTGGGTGTGACTGTGGATGTTAAGAGTTAAAATGGCCGATCTATGCAGTTAGTGTCATCACCGGGTCATGTATAGATACCCTTGGAGATTGCCTTTCAAAACTCATGTTTAGGGAGTCAAGGGCTATGGGGAGCGGGCAGGAAAGTGGACTTGAGATCAAGATCAGATCAGCCATGATCTTATTGATTGGCAGAGCAGCCGACTCCTGCTCCTATTTCTTATGTTCTTATGTTAAAAGATATTTGTGACAATGAAGTCAAAGTAGAGGCCATGGAAACCAGAATATTCACAACATGCCAAAAATCCCAGAATGGTGACGAAATTTGTGATTACAAAACATAGGGGGAGATATTCGCATAGTTTGCGTCTCCCGTTAGTGACCCTGAGGAGCAAAGGGCTTCACACCCAGGTCAGGGTGCTGCCCCCGAGTCCTGCAAAATTCCGCAGGGGTTAGTGGAGGCACAAACCCCTTGAGCCCGCGCTTACGCCGGTGATAATGACGCCATCACCGTGCGCAGCGACCCGTTTTCGCCCCGGAGCTGTCGCGAGCCGGGCTTCAGTCTGCCCGCGGGGCAAAAATTAAAGGGGAGGTTCGGCGCTGACACCCTGAAAAAAAAAAAATGGTCGACTTACCGGTCCGCGGCCTTGCCCTGCGGAAATCGCGGGGTCCGCGCCGCAATGGGGCAGCCTGGCACACCGGCAGAGTGCTGCCACGGCACCCCGCTCCCCGATGGTGTAGTGGGTGGCCCCTTCTGCCCCACTGCCTGCCCTCCCCTTTAACGGAAGGGCAGAGCCCCGTGCTTCCCCCGCCAGTGCTACGTGACGCTGGAAAATTCTCCGCGGTTAGCGTCCCAGTCCCGCCCCCGAGAGGAAGTGGAGCATGCGACATGCACTCCACGTTCTCTCGGGGGCGGTAACTCCAATTTCGCTGCCGGAACGGGACGGGGATTTCTGTCCGTGGCGCAGGATGTCCCGCCTCGCCTCGGGTATCGACCCTTGAACTTTGCCCCATAGCGTCATAGAATGGTGTAACAGACAAGGAGGCCGTTCAGCCCCATTGTACAGGGTAGTGATTAAATATCGGGCTTTTATTCCAAAGGTTGAGAGTTCAAATCCAACTGGAACAAGTTGCGGTACCGAGTTGAATAAATCTGGGGCGGTTTTTCTTGTCATTAAAAACCCGACTGGCTCACACGAATGACTGTCGGGGAAGAGAACCTGTCTGCCCTACTGGGCTGTGACTGCAACCCCACACTTAGTGATGCCAACCCTGGAGGACTGATCTGGAAAATTAATCTCTAGGACACTGCTGCAAGCAAGTCAGGAGAAAAAAAATCTTTAAACAAAATTGCATTTTTTCCCCCCAATATCTTCAAATATTTTTATTGATGATGGGTGCGATGGGGGAAGAAGCTGATTGGTTAACAGTCAAGATATATTCAATTGGGTAACTTCCGATTGGCCGTCGGAAAGCAGTGCCCCCTCCCACCCCCCACACCCCCAAGGCTGAGCCAATGGTGGGATTGTGGAGTCGGGCATCTTTTAAATTCATTTCTGGGTTGTGGGCGATGCTCTCAAGGCCTGCGTTTATTGCCCAACCCCAATTGCCCTGGGGAAGGTGGTGGTGAACCGCCTTCTTGAATCGCTGCAGTCCACGGGGTGAAGGTGCTCCCACATAGCTAACTTTGTCGTAGCGGTTTGTTGCAACCGAGTGGTTTGCTAGGCAAGGGTCTGGAGTCACATACAGGCCAGAACAGATAAGGACGGCAGATTTTCTTCCCTAAATTGAACCAGATGGGTTTTTAATGACAATCCTGTAGTCTCATGGTCACTGTTATATATGTGGACTTGTATTTACTCTGTACAGCCACCAGAGGGCTCATTCCCTGGAGTCCCAAGGGATCCCATAATTCCTTGGGAGCACAGGTATTTAAGGCGGCTTCACAGGTTGGAGAGGCACTCTGGAGACCTGCAACAAAAGACTACGGTCAAACTTTACTTTGAGCTCAGTGTTCAGTCTGACTCTTTCTCCATACACAACAGTCACCATTACTGATACTAACTTTTTATTCCAGATTTAGAATCAGAGAACAGTTACAGCACAGGAGGCCATTCGGCCCGTGCCAGCTCTCTGCAAGAGCACCACAGCCAGTCCCACTCCACCGCCCTTTCCCTGTAGCCCTGAAGAAAAAAAATTTTCAGGTACTTATCAAATTCCCTTTTGAAAACCACGATCGAGTCTGCCTCCACCACCCTATCAGGCAGCGCATTCCAGATCCTAACCACTCGCTGCGTAAAAAACGTTTTTCCTCATGTTGCCTTTGGTTCTTCTGCCAATCACCTTAAATCTGTGTCCGCTGGTTCTCGACCCTTCCGCCAATGGGAATAGTTTCTCTCTATCTACTCTGTCCAGATCCTTTCATGATTTTGAACACCTCGATGAAACCTCCTCTCAATCTTCTCTGCTCCAAGGAGATGTCATGTGATAAAACCTCCAGGAATACATCCAGAGTTGGCCTGCCTACCCATGCTACGTGGTTGACTCAATGCCCTCTGATGTAGCCTAGAAAGACACCCGGGGCTAGAAATTCATTGGGATAGCACACCTTGTGAGGGTCAGAACAGGGGCGCTAAAAAGGTTTGCAGCCGCGATCGCTGGCATTCGCGCCGCTCGGCAATTTCAATGTGCCGGTATCGGCGGTGCTGAGGAGTATCGCGCCGATGTGCAACGCCCCCGGTATCACCACGGGTACAACATTTAGTTTTGCGCTGCGCCTGTAGCGCCCCCTAGTGACCCCGCCAGGGAAAGCGGGCGTGCAGTGCTGCCCCGGGGCACTATGGGAAGGAATGACTGCATGAGGCAAGCGCGAGCGATATTTGTTTTTTTGCGATTTACCATTATTTGGGGTGAGTAATGCATAAGGAGTGTTTTGTGTGTTTTTTGCTCAGATTCTTTTTTTTTTCCCCCCTCAGGCAGGCCTCTCTCAGGGGGCTACGAAGCCGGCTCTTTAGCACGGGATATACAGTTGTTCACCTGGCCTTGCGCCCTGAGAGAGGTGTGGAACGCCTCCCTTCGTGATCCTCCCCACTCTCGGGGCCCAGCCGCTGAATATTTTGCCTGCCGTCGCAAATCATTTCCCGGCCCTAAATTTAGCGCCCACCTGACATTAACGCCTTAAAAAACCGTCACCCAATTTTCCAGCCGCAGTTGTTCTAAAAAAAAATCATTAAGGCAAAAAAAAGATGGATTTCTATAGCGCCTTTCACTACCACCGGACGTCTCAAAGTGCTTTACAGCCAATGAAGTACTATTGGAGTGTAGTCACTGTTGTAAAATGGGAAACGTGGCAGCCAATTTGCACACAGCAAGCTCCCACAAACAGCACCGTGATAATGACCAGATGACCTGTTTTTTGTTATGTTGATTGAAGAATAAATATTGGCCAGGACACCGGGGGATAACTCCCCTGCACTTCTTCCAAAATAGTGCCACGGGATCCTTTACATCCACCCGGAGAGGTTTAACGTCGCATCCGAAAGATAGCACCTCCGACACTCCCTCAGCACTGCACTGCGGGCGTCAGCCGTGATTTTTAGGCAACAACAGATGAACAATAAATGTGGCCGGGCCAGCACAATCCATATTCCCAGAATTATTTTTTTTTTTTTAAAAAAAGCTTGCTAAGGAAAGGAAGACAGATTTGGGAGGGAAAAATAAATTAGCAGTCAGAAGCTGCATCCAAAGCGGTTTTGTTGCTGTTGTTGTCTAAACACTGGGAGACCACACTGAGCACTAGTGGCAGCTGCCTCGGTTTTAGCTAAGGGATGGAAGTGTGATTCGACACAGTCTCCGCCTGCTGCTTCGCTGCCCGGAATTGCTTTCCTCCTGACATTCTACCTCACAGCTGCTGTGAAGTGCTATCAGGAAAGCTTTTCACAGCAATTTCCATCCTTTTGAAGTAAAGGTGGCAGCGGTTTATAAATTAAAAAGCGGCTTATCGCACACATTGCATCCCGGCTTTTAAAATATCACCTGCGTTGCCTGCGATAACAAGCTGTTCCGCACAACTCGATGTTTATTTCTACATCAAGTGCTAAAGGCCGTCCAGCGGACTTGGCCTCCTCCCCCGCTCCCTCCTGAGTGGCGACGGTAACTCTTTCACTTCTGGAATTCCCGTTCCGTTCCTGAAACTGACGGGGGCGAAATTGCCCTCCGTCTGGGGCAATGCTGGAGTGTGGTCGCTGTTTAATGTGGGAAACACGGCAACCACTTTGTGCACAGCAAGCTCCCACAAACAGCAATGTGATAATGACCAGGTAATCGGTTATGTTGACTGAGGGATAAATATTGGCCCCAGCACACCGGGGAGAACTCCCCTGCTCTTCTTCGAAACAGTGCCATGGGATCTTTTACACCTACTTGAGAGAGCAGACGAGGCCTCGGTTTAATGTCTCACCCGAAAGACGGCACCTCCGGCAGTGCAGCGCTCCCTCAGCACGGCACTGGAGCATCAGCCTAGATATTTTTTGGGGGGCTCTGGAGTGGGACTTCTGACTCAGAGGCGAGAGTGCTACCCACTGAGCCACAGCGGACACTAAGGAGCGTAGAGGCCGAGGAAGGAAAGGATGGTGGTTATCTCTGGGATAAACTTGGGATGGGGCTTGGGGAGCAAGGGCGGTGTCATCTATTCAACTGTCATTGTATAGATGTATACATTGTATACATGTAACCCATGTATAAGCTGACCTAAGTTTTACACCTTGAGAACACTGGCCATAGGGGGCGAACTTGTGGGAGACACTCCTAACCTGGACTTGCCGGTATAAAAGGGGAAGCTCCACCACCATCTCGCTCTCTCGAAGTCTTGGTAATAAAGGTAACTGGTCACAGAGTGACCTTCTCTCAAGTGTGGGCCTTGTGTGCATTTATACTGTATAGCAAGGACATATTAGGCGAGAGATGAGAATTTCAACGGAGAGGCAAGAGATGAGAACAGGAGAGGTGCTTGAAGGTGAATGAGGTCAGGTAGAGTCCACGATGGAGTAGGTTGTGAGTTGATACAGTCTTTCGCAGGAGCAAGCTTAATGGATTCATGATACCATTAAAGAAACTACCAAGTTGCTGTTGCAGGTCCAAAAGCAACTTCATGGCTGCTGTGAACACGGAGGGAAAAGTTCGGTCGTGCCTCTGTTATGGCATTAATCCAGGCCACGTGGCACTTTTAGAGCCTTGAAAAAGTTTGGGCCTCCCTCCCAGAAGTTCGTCAGAATCGGTCGAAGAGCTGACATGGGCGATAAATCAGCCGTTGCACACCAGAGCTGAGGGGAGGGGCTGATAACGAAAGTTTGGTCGGTACATTTTGCGGTCCCATTGCGCATGCGTGGAACTCCGAATCAGACCCCGGGAAAATTCGAGTCTTAAAGGCGCGGCGCAGTAACGTCCTCATTAAAGTTTTCAAAATCACTCGTTTGCAATCTGCGCGGTTATATCGGTCTGCGGCTGCAAACTGGGAGGCTCACGCACCGCGCTGTGTGTAAACGTTGCACTGACTGCGACCTCCGAGGGAAGGGCTTCCTGATCTCTTTAAACAGCCACCAGTTAACGACTCTGCAAGCCTGCACCGACCGTTTTTCCAGACGTTGTTCTTGGCGGGCGCTAAATGAGGCAGACGCACCGAATTTACCGACCGGGGCGCAAGCGTGGGTGTTGCACCAGGAAGACGTCAGGATCGGAGCGATCGTCAGCAGCCGGGCGCTACTGGTTTGCGCCCCCGGTGAGCCGCCTAATGTATTTTCGGTCGGGGCGCTAAACGCTACGCTCCCGGTCGCTAAGCTATTGCGCTCCCATTAGCACCAACTCCAGCCGCTAACACAGGCGTTAGACGACTGAAAATCCAGCCCTATATGTATGTGCAAGTGCGTACAGCACATACCCAAAATAGATGGAACAACTTGTTCTCATCGGATGCTTGGTCATGCTTTCTGGTCATAAGCTATATATCCCGTGGAGATTCAACTTCCTGATTCCAAATCTGGACCATTCTTGGAGAGGAATGCTCCTCGCTATGCACAGGTCAGGAATTCAGCCCCTGTGGTCCATGGATTGCACCTTTGACCTTATTCACTGGTCAGTTTTCCTTTATTTCTCCACCCAGAATCCGTGTCAACTGTGGCAGGCATCTCCCTGCCCCTGGTCTCCCACCACTGCCTTTCGGAGCTTGCAGAGACCAACCGGGACTAGACCCTCCCTCCGAGTTTCTTTCCCCTGAAATAGAGCTCTCTCTATCGGACTACTGCTCCACGTTGGAATGATTCGATTATTTCTGACGAGGCAGATAGTCTTGTTACAAGTACAGTACCAGTCGCAAATCCTACATCAGATGTTTTACAAACAAGTCCAAGAGAAAGTCAGAATTTAAGTCCGAGCCCGAGTCAGGCAGACAAACAGTCTGAAGTTGTAGAGAGTCAAAATGTAGATCAAGGGTTACCCGTGGAGAAAAACTCTCGAGGCTCAGCCTAGAAGGAGTCCAAGCTCAACACAAAGTTTGGAAAGTTCTGTTCGAGAGCGAAGGTATCCTCTTCGAAACAGAAAACCAGTGGTTAAGTTTGATTTGTAAATATGGAAAAATAAATCCAAATCTTTTGTTGTGTATAACCATGCACGCTATGTATGATGATTATTTTGTTAGGATTACTTCTTCATTCAGGAGGGAGAAATGTAATAGAGCTCCATCTAGTGGACTACTGCTCCACCTAGTGGACTACTGTGGTAATGCAACTATTGATGTAAATAATAAAAGGGTCAGGTGACAAACTCACATGATGACAGTTTCTGTGCAATAGCCAACTTGTTGAGTGTGTTTGTTAGTGATGTAGTAAGAATGTATCACATTCGGCACCATGGCTGAGATTGCAGCGAGCAGATGGAGCAGGCAATTTAAAGTTTATGCACACATTAGCTGGTCGATCACTCATTCCCAGGCCAAGTGTCCCCTGCACTCGAGCATAGATCTGTTAGAAATTGTATATGTGCTGCTACTTATCCCCTGGATCGGTGTAAGAAAAAAGATCAGTACGAGAAGAGAAATATTAAATCTCTGCTTTCCTTGCCGTTCAAAAACTACCCTGAAATGCATTTTCTGGTTGGACAAACAGTCAGCCGTGGCTCAGTGGGTAGCACTCTTGCCTCTGAGTGAGAAGGCCATGGGTTCATAGTCCTACGCCACTAGACTGGAGCACAAAAATCTAGGCTCCAATGCTGTGCTAAGAGAGTGTTGTATGGCTGGAGGTGCTGGCTTTCAGATGAGACGTTAGGGCAGAAGGGGCCTCGGTTTCTCAGGTGGGCATAAAAGATCCCACGGCACTATTTCGAAGAAGAGCAGGGGAGTTATCCCCAGTGTCCTGGCCAATATTTGTCCCCCAATCAACATAACAAAAACAGATTATCCTTCACATTGCTGTTTGTGGGAGCTTGCTGTGAGCAAATTGGCTGCTGTGTTTCCCACATTACAACAGTGACTACATCTTAAAATGAAAAGTATTTCATTGGCTGTAAAGTGCTTTGCAGTGTCCTGAGATTGTGAAAGGCGCTATATAAAAATTGTGGAATTCTCTGCCCCAGGGAGCTGTGGAGGCTGGGCCATTGAAATTATTTAAAAGGTGGAGATGGACAGATTTTTGAACGATAAGGGAATCAAGAGTTATGGGGAGCGGGCAGGGAAGTGGAAACTGAGCCCATGATCGGATCAGTCATGATCTTATTACATGGCGGAGCAGACTCGAGGGGCCAGGTGGCCTACTCCTATTTCTATATTATATTCTTATGAATGCAATTCTTTCTTTTAAGTGAGCGGTGGAGTTCAGTGGTTGGTTTGCTGTGACAGGGACTGTGGTTCTCGTATTGGACTGTTCAGTCACCCAAGGACTCATTTTTAGAGTGGAAGCAAGTCTTCCTCGATTCCGAGGGACTGCCTATGATGATGATGCGGAGATGGGCCAGTGATTTTGTAGTAGATCTTTCCCCTCTCCCCTTACAAATTAAACTAATGTATATCACATATGTCTTCCTATACCAATCATCCCATCAGTTACCAAACTGTCCTCCCCATTCCTGTATTACTGAGAATATTGGATGGTTCCTCAGTGTATCAAGTTGCTTTACCAATAAATATTTCTTGATCTCCTGTTTTGATGTTGGAAGAAATGGTTCCCAGTCTCCACAAGTGTTGGGAGAAATGGTTTGAATTAGGAGTCAGGAGGGAGGGAATATCAACACCATGCTACTCTTTTTGAAACTTTCTAGAGGTCGAGTCCAAGAGCGCAGTAGACATAGTTTCCCCTCGCTCCCAGTTGAGGAGCAACTCAAGGCATGACAGTTCAAAAGGGGCATGCTTGCTTTGAAGAGAACAACAAAACTCGTTCAAAGTACGAGAGAGATGAGCTGCGAAGGCGGCTGAATCTCTACAGTCTAGCAAAAAAAAATACTGCAGATCAAATAACCCAAGAACATTACATCAAGGTAAGTCAGGCGAGTAAATGAAAAAGAATGAAAACTAGATTTTTTTGGAGCTTTACACAAAGTATGATAAATATTTGGAATCATCTGCCAGCAAAGATAATAGAAAGAAAGGAGTAGATCTTCATCCTCGGAGTTTCTGACGCACAGTTTTCTGCGCTGGGACTTCGTATATACACCTATAGAATCATAAAGCACAGGAGGCCATTCGGCCCATCGTGCCTATGCCGGCTCTCAAAGAGCTACCCAATTAGTCCCACTCCCCCGCCCCCGCGCGCTTTACCCAATGCCCTGCAATCTTTTTCCCCTTTTAAGTGTTTATCCGATTCCCTTTTGAAAGTTACGATTGAATCTGGCTCTATTGCCCCTTCGGGCAGCACGTTCCAGATCACAATCCAACCTGTTCACTAATATCCTTTAGGGACAGAATCTTGCCGTCCTTGCCGGAGAGAGCAGACGGGGCCTCGGTTGAACGTCGCGTCCGAATGACGGCACCTCTGACAGCACGGCACTGGGAGTGTCAACCGAGATTCGTGTGCTCAAGTCTCTGGGGCGGGATTTGAACCCACAACCTCCTGCCGCAGAGGCGAGGGTGCTACCCACTGAGCCACGGCTGACACTTCACAGTTGTGAAATTGAACGCAATAAAAATCTGGAAATACATCTGGCACCAGGAGAAAATGATCGTGGAAGTTTCTGGATCGCCATAAAATCACAACATTCATGAGGGAGAAGGGAATATGGGGACACAGTAAGAAGAGCTCACAAGGCCTGCGTGGAGTATAAACGTCGGCATAGAGTTGGGTCGAAGCTGTGCTGTGGATTCTCTGTAACTGATGTTCTTAGGGAATGGAATCATCCACCATTACTTGGCCTGGCCTGATATCAGTCCACGCTGCACAGTTGACTCTCAATGCCCCTCGGAAGAGGTCTAGCAAGCCACTGAGTTTTAAACACCATCACTAAAAGACACCACTTACTTTTCAGCCAACTAGAGATTGGGAATAAATCTTCTCTTCTTAGGCGATCCTTGCTCCCACGCCAAAAAGGGATGAGTTCAATGAGTTCACAGGTGGTTCAATGAAGGACCTAATATTCCAGGTCTCGAACTACATGTTGAAGGGTGGAAGATTCCTGTGCGTGGATTTTTTTTTTTAAACGTGTGGTGACCGTTGCACACCAGCCACCACACGGGCTTGACAGAGCGAGGTCTTGGTCCAGTGGCAAGGGTTAACCAAGACGACTGGAGACCAGCTCTGCTGCACGCACTTAATGTGCACACATATCGCAGTGTGGTATAATATAAACACAGCCTGGTCAGTGCCACCCACATCATGGAGAATAAATAACAAAACCTTTGCACTGGATCGCCAGTAGAATGGTGGTGTAATGTATTTGCTTCAAAAGGTGCTTTGCTTAAGAATTCATAGCAACACATTGCTATTAAGAACAAGTTGGCTTATTAGCAAACGGTTAACAATCACACTACACATTACCAGTTCATCCACCAGGCTCACAACCACCTGTCTCATCATGGATCCCCCGAGCCCAACTGGCTGGGGTTTTATTGAGTCGAGTGAACATCACATGGCTGCCTAAGCCGCTCCCAACTCAACAGCTCAACCAACCTGTGAGCATACTCACAGGTGCATCATCATCATAGGCGGTCCCGAGGATGACTTGCTTCCACAAGGGTTCACAGATGTTTCAATGAAGGACCCGATGTTCCAGTCCTGAACTCCAATTGAAGGATGGAAGATGCCTGTGCGTGGATTTTTTTTTTTTTTTTTTAAAACATGTGGTGACCGTTGCACATCAGCCACCACACGGGCTTGACAGAACTAGGCCTTTATCCAATGGCAAGAGTTAACCAGGACGACTGGAGACGTCTGCTGCACGGACCTAGAGCGCACACAATCGCAGTATGAGCTGGCCTGTGCTGCCCCTGGGCCCATGGCTCTTCTGGGCCCAGCACCCTCATTTGCCGCACCTCCGCCATGATCTCTCGACGCACCTCCGCACCAAATATTCGCCGGACCTTCGACAGGTGCATACATTACAAGTGGCAGCACATGGGCAGAGTAAAATAGGTTGAGTGGTGCTCAAAATTCACGTGTCTCCATGGGCACCCTCGCTTGAAGCTGTCCATCATAAAAAAGTGCCTTGAGAGAGCGAGAGCGAGAGCTGCATCGCAGATCACTGCTGTGCACAATCTACTTATCTTTGCAGAACATTCCTAGGAACCGCTGTAATGTAATCTAATTTTCATCTAATCTGATCTGATCTAGTGTAAGATAATCTGATTGGGTTGTAATCTAATCAAGCGGTTCAGATGAGTTTTAAATGGATTATACAGAGAGTGCAAAAACTGGGATCTATGGGTTGAATGGACTTTCAGTTCCATGCTTCTGTGGGTTCTTGTGTAGAATCCGCCTATTATCTCCAATATATTAAAAGTTTCACGTATAGTGCACACTTCCTGTGCTTGCAGGAAGAAAAACTTTATTGGGGAAGATGGTGGGGCATTGGAGAAGCCAGGGTAATTCTGAGGCCAATCTAGAACTAGGGGGCATTTTTCAGAATAAGGGGTCGCCCATTTAAGATGCAGATGAGGAGGAATTTCTTCTCTCAGAGGGTCATGAATCTTTGGAATTCTCTGCCCCACATAGCGGTGGAAACTGAGTCATTGAATATATTCAAGGCGGAGATAGATTTTTGAACTATAGGGGAATCAAGGGTTATGGGGAACAGGCAGGAAAGCGGAGATCAGATCAGCCACGATCTTATTGAATGGCAGAGGCAGGCTCGAGGGGCCAAAAGGCCCCTAATTCTTATGTTCTTAAGATTGAGCTGCCATTACAGAGGTGGAAAGAAAAGAAAGAACTTGCATTTATATAGCGCCTTTCATGACCTCAGGCCATCCCAAAGCACTTTACAGCCAGAGAAACATGGCAGCCAATTTGTACACAGCAAGGTCCCACAAACAGCTATGAGGTAACGACCAGATTATCTGTTTTTAGTCATGTCGATTGAGGGATAACTATTGGCCCTCGACACCAGGGAGAAAGTTTTTGCTCTTCTTTGAACTAGTGCCATGGGATCTTTTACGTTCAGCTGGGGCCTCAGTTGAACGGCCCCTCCGATACTATTTCCATCATGCCTGGGAGTTAGCTTTAAAACTACCGGATATGTATACTTACCATTTATTGACTTTTCAGCCCTCCTGCAGCTAGGTGGCACCATGGCATTATTCCAGTAATTACGCTAGCTGTCATTGGATGATGACAGGTCCTCCAAATCTGTTTTTCCCCCAATGTAATGTATTTGCTTCATGGGTTCTTGCTTAAGATTACATTGCTATTAAGAACTAGTTGGTTTATTAACAGAGGTTTAAAAATCACACTACACATTACCAGTTCATCCATTAGGCTCACAGCTGCAGACCATGATCTGGATGACCTAGACCCAACTGGCTGGGGTTTTATTGAGTCTTGTGAACATCACGTGACTGGCTAAGCCACTCACAATGCAACTGCTCTACAAACCTGTGAGCATACTCACCAGGTGCATACATTACAATGTTCCCTTGTGTTTAGAAAGTTGATCTAATAGAGGGCTTTACAATGATGAAAGAATTTGAAAGGGTAACTATTTCCTCTGGTGGGGGAAATCGAGAACGAGGGGGCATAATCTTAAAATTAGAGCTAGGCCATTTAGGAGGGATATCACACAATGGGTAGTGTAAATCTGGAACTCTTGGCCCCAAAAAGCTGTGGATGTTAGGTCCATTGAAAATGATAAGACTGAAAGCAATAGAATTTTGGTCGGTAAGTGTATCAAGTGATGGAGAAAAGGAGGGTTTATATAATGCATGCTGAAATGGAATCCAGGAGTTTGGATATTTTTTTACCATTTTGAGATTTCAGCAACGACTCAGTGGGTAGCATTCTTGTCCATGAGTCAGAATTTTGTGGGTTCAAGCCCCACTCCAGCCACTTGAAAGGGTAACTATTCACATAATCTAGGTTGACACTCCAGTGCTGTACTGAGGGAGTGCTGCACTGTCGGAGGTGGCGTCTTTCAGATGAGAGGTTAAGCTGAAGACCTAGCTTTCCTCTCGGGTGGATGTAGAAAATCCCAGAGCACTATTAAAGAAGAGCAAATGGGTTCTTCTGGTCAACATTTATCCTTCAACCACCATCACCAAAACCGCTTATCTGGTCATTATTTCATTGCTGTTTGTGGAACCTTGCTGAGTGTGAATTGGCTGTTGTGTTTCCCCAGCATTACAACTGCAATTGCACTTAAAAATACTTCATTGATTGTGAAGCACTTTGGGACATCCTGAGGTAGTAATAGATAGTATAGAAATGCAAATTATTTCTTTTGTTTATAAAATGATAAAATGTGGATTTCCAGGTGTGAGTTACAGGACGCAATCTAATTTTAGGCTTCAGATAAAGAACTTGTTTTGATACAGTCCCTTTCACAACCTCAGGATGCACATGTCAAAATCTAGGCTGACACTCCAGTGCTGAGGGAGTGCTGCACTGTTGCAGGTACCATCTCTTAGGTGAAATGTGAAACCAATTCCCTAGCTGCTCTCTCAGGTGGATGCAAAAGATCCCAGAGCGCTATTCATGAAGAGCAAGTGGGTTCCCCATGCCACTATTTATCCCTCAATCAACATCACTAAAACAGATGATCTGGTAATTGTCGCATTGCTGTTCGTGGGAGGCTTGCTGTGTACATATTGGCTGCTGCATTTCCTACATTACAACAGTGACTACACTCCAAAAAGTACTTTATTGGCTGTAAAGCGCTTTGAGACGTCCGGTGGCCGTGAAAGACATTGTATAATTGCAAGTCTTTCTTTCTTTCAAAAGATTTTACAGCCAATAAAGCACTTTTGAAGTGCAGTATATGTACCTGAGAATAAGTTATGGTTCGGTCTGATTACAAAGTTGAGATGGTACTAGAGAGCCACAGGCACTTCCAGTTGAGTTACAGCCTTGGCTGCAATGGAAGGGTTCAGACAATTGCTACACAGAGCATTAAATACCCAGGAGTGAGTTGCAAACTGGAATCTAATTGATTGGTTCAGACGATGATATAAATCACAAAGCAATATCTGACATTTGGTATTTTTTTCCTCCCCATTAGTTGTCGGTAATTCATTTTTCCAGTGGCTCCTGACGCAGACACTGACCATTGCTAGGCTGCTGTGTCCTCAATGTGAAGGCTATTAGTGATTGTGACGTCACTGCTGCAGGCTTCACGGAGAAGTGCCCTCCCATCGAGGTCAGCCAGACTTTACTTTGAAAAAGTTCGGCCGTATCAGAACTAGTTAAATCCAGCAGGCGAGGTCAAAATGACACGTTCCGCTGGATCTAGCTCAAAATGGATAAGCAGTTCCATCTTTTTTGGCCTCTTTCACGCTCCCCTCCCCACCCCCACCCCCGCCCCCGCCCCCTTTTGTTTTTAGGCAGGGGTCTAAACACTCCCGGCAATGCTGAGCATTTCATTGTGACTTGCTCTTGGAATATAGGAACATAGGAGCAGGAGGAGGCCATTCAGCCCCTTGAGCCTGCTCTGCCATTCAATGAGATCTTGGCTGATCTGCGACCTAACCTTGGCCCATCTCCCTTTGGTTAACAGAAAGCAATCAATCTCTGATTTAAAATTAACAATTGATCTAGCATCAATTGCCATTTTGCAGATTTCCAAACTTCTACCACCCTTTGTGTGTAGAAATGTTTCCTAATTTCACTCCTGAAAGGTCTGGCTCTAATTTCTAAACTATGTCCCCTAGTCCTGGATTCCCCAACCAGCAGAAATAATCTCTCTCTCGGCAACTTATCTGTTCCCCTTAATATCTTTAAGTGACCTGGGACGTTTTTATTACATTAAAGGCACTATATAAATAAAAGTTATTATCTTGAAAACTTTGAATGGATCATTCTTTACCTTTCCAAATTCGAGGAGATACAACCCTCATTTGTGTAATCTCTCCTCTTAACTGAACCCTTGAAGTCTTGACGTACTCCGCACTGTATCATTAAGGGAATAAAACAGTAAGCTTGTTCTGCTGATGCATGCAGTGGTCCCAGATGGGGCTTTTAGCCCTTGTCTCTAGGCTCTCTCTCTGTGCCGGATTTCTCTGCTGATGCGCCCCGCGCCCCCCCCCCCCGGGCACATTTGAGCCACCAGATTGATGGTCACCAGTCAAATCCGAAGTGATCAGGAAGAGCGATCTGATGCAAAACCGGGCGGCCCTTGTGTTCGCTACACACACACGCACTTCACTGCAATCCTGAAAACATAAAGAGGCTTATGCCTGATGTTCAGGCCAGAAATTGATGCTTTTGGAGTAAACGGCAGTGTCAGCCGTGACTCAGTGGGTAGCACGACTGAGTCAGATGGTCGTGGGTTCAAGTCCCACTCCAGAGACACTTGGTATAACGCTGACACTCCCAGTGCAGTACCGAGACAGAGGGCTGCACTGTCAGATGAGACATTAAAAACATTACTCTTTCTTTCTATCTCTTTTTTTCTTTGTCTTTCTCCTAATCCAATCTTTTTTTCCCCTCTCTATTCTTTTTCTGTACTCGACTTGACATTGAATTCACTATTCCAAGTGACGCATTGGGGTATGGTAGCATAGTGGTTATGTTACTGGACCAGTAATCCAGAGGCTTGGACTAATGATCCAGAAACACAAGTTCAAATTCCATCACTGCAGCTATGGAATTTAAATTCAGTTAATTAATAGATCAGGTATAAAAATTATTATTAATATACTCCTCACTGAACAGCGCGGGAAACCAGAATGCCACTGATGCCGAACCACAGATGTTTCCGGATTAGAGAGTCCTGGACTGGAGAGGTACTTCCTGTATTATATACAAATTAATATATCAGTAATGGTGACCATGAAACTATCGGATTGTCGTAAAATCCTATCTGGTTCACTAATGTCCTTTAGAGAAGGAAATCTGCCGTCCTTACACAATCTGGCCTATATGTGACTCCAAACCCACAGCAATGTGGTTGGATCTTAACTGCCCTCTGCAATGGCTCAGCAAGCCACTGAGTTGTATAAGGCGGCTCACCACCACCTTCACAAGTGCAATTATAGGATGGGCAATAAATGCCGGCCTTGTTGGTGATGCCTCCTTCCTGTGAAGGAATAAAACAAAGACTTCCTGGTTCAGACTCTGCGCTGCTCATGTCACAATCCATCAATTTGATTGGTTAAAGAGCTGTACAGTTGCTTGTCCTGTTCACTCAGGTCCCAGATGCCCTGCCGTGCCGATTCCATCTTGCACATCCGGCAACGTGCCATGCAAGGTTTTGTGGCATTGAAACGGGTCACGGGCAAGTCTAACTAACGGCTGGCGCCATTTGCTGGAGGGCTGCAAGAAGTTCTGGCCCATTGGCGAGAAGTTGTGCCTTCACGGTCTGTATTTCCAGGTTGAAAACCTGTAGAGTAACAGTCAGACACAGTCCAGCCTCCGTGCTATTATCATCGTTATTGCTTTGTCATCTGCATCACATTGTCTTTATCATTCTCTGCATGCCTGCTGTGCAGCAGTAATATAAACCAAAACCATCCAATGCTCTTTTAAAATGAATAGACAATGCATCGTATTTGATCAAGAATCGCATATGCCCAACATCTACCTGATGCTCCTATGGTTTATGACGTTCTTAGGAGCAATCATTTGAATCTCTGTCTTTTTAAACCTGCTGCTAGATATTTGCGATTCCTTTATAGAATATAGTGCACGTCTATTTATTTTTGAATTGGATCACCCATGAGCTTTTATTTCTACATGCAAACACTTGCTCTCTAGAGTCTTGTTACCTCCAGACCTGACAATTCCAACGCACTTCTGGCTGGCCTCCCATCTTCCACACTCATCCAAAACTCTGCTGCACTTATCCTAACTCGTGCCAAGTCCCGTATACCTATCAGCCTGTGCCCGCTGACCGACATTGGCTCTTTGTCTGGCAACGCCTCGATTTAAAATTCTCATCCTTGTTTTCAAATCCCTCCATGGCCTCGCCTCCCCTCTATCATACTCCTCCAGCCCCACAACCCTCCGAGATCCCTGTGCTCCTCCAGTGCTCACCTCTTGCCAATACCTAGTTTTAATCACTCCGCCACTGGCGGCTATGCTTTCAGCTGCTCAGGCCCCAAGCTCTGGAATTCCCTCCCTAAACCTCTATGCCTTTCTATCGCTCCTCCTAATTTTAGACGCTTCTGAAAACCTACCACTTTGACCAAGCTTTTAACCTGTCCTAATATCTCATGGCTTGGTTTCTGAGGTTGTCTGGGACTCTTTAGTGTGGAAACATCCCTGGCTCGGCATAATTCCTGGCAGGGATGGCATCCTATGCTGTGTCCTGGAACTGACTGCTGCTCTTCTTCTTCTCCCCGTTGCCTCCATTGTTCCCGCCTAGGTCAGGTCGGCGCCGAGAGGGAGCAAGGCCCGCGTTTGGCAGTCGGAGCATGGCGGAGGCATTCAGAAGCCCGAGCGCTGTCAGCAGGACCCGGTCAGCCTCGGCTCGGCATGACCTGCGGACCGGAAAATTCTCTGGTCCGGCACTGGTCGGGTCCCAAGGGTGCCGGACTGGAGAGGTACAACCTGTATAACGCTCCTGTGAAGCGTCTTGGGATGTTTTACTATGTTAAACACGCTATATAAATACAAGATGTTGTTGTTGCGTTGGAAAGACGCGAGTGGAAGTCTCACACTGGAGAATGGAGCTCATATTCCAGGCTGAGGGAGTGCCGCACTGTCGGAGGTGCCGTCTTTCAGATGAGACGTTAAACCGAGGCCCCATCTGTCCTCTCAGGTGGACATAAAAGATCCCACAGCACTATTCGAAGAAGAGCAGGGGAGTTCTCCATTGTGTCCTTGCCAACATTTTTCCCTCAACCAACATCACTAAAACAGATGATCTGGTCATTATCACATTGCTATGTGTGGGAGCTTGCTGTGCGCAATTTGGCTGCCGTATTTCCTACATTACAACAGTAGAGTGTGTAGGCACCTTTAGTAATGACTCCACAAGGCAGGGTATGATAATTAAACTGTGCAGACCTGCAGTCCTTTATTTGCAGCTCCTAAGTGACGACAACAAGCTGTGAGTTCCCATTTATACTGGGTTACCCGCCATGTCCAGGCAACCCCTAGGTCTCCAGCAGCAGCACCCTCCGGTGTACCAGTAAGGTGTGTGCAGTATAAGGGTACATTCAATGTGGCATAAGTGTTACAGACATCACACAGTAAACAGGCATGCATACACAACAATACTCGCCCCTGAGCATTTTTCATATCCTTTTGTCATGACCAGGGGTGATCAGTGGTGGGCTATGGGAGGTTGTGGTGAGGGTTGTGTGGTTGCCAGGTGTGACCCCGGTGCTGGAGGCTGGCCTCTTACATTGCCCCTCACTCACACAAACCAAGTGGGTGTCACAGTTGTGGGATCCCTCGGGGAGGTAACCACGGCAGCAGTGGGTTGTGTGTATACACTGTGATGTGGATAGTTGTGGGGTGGTAGGCAGGGCCACAAGACTGGGTGAGCTCCTTGTCCACCAATTGGGATGAGGGTCAGGTCATCCCAGGGATTGCCAGGGAAGCTGGAGGGTATTGGCCTCATGCTCCTGGTGTTGGCCCTGGGTGTAGGGATGGTCTGGTGCAGGTTGCCATTGGTGGTGGCTGGGCTGCCCATTGCCCACTGTCCCTGTAGTGGGTCTGCTCCCACTGCCTGTGTGTGTGTCCTGCAAGGGGCATCACATTCGTTCCAAAGGTCCAGGCTACATGGTGAGGTAGCCTGCTGGACCTGGGGGTCTCCCACAGGGGGATTTCATTGGCATCAGCATGGTCCCTGTAGGGCCCAATGCCCTTTGGCAGTGTCCTACCGGTATACATGACACCTTGGCTCTGATCACACATAGTCGAGCCTACATTATACATTCTAGCATTTGCATCACTTTTGGGTGTCCTGGTTTCAACAGACATGGTTACGTTAGGCATTTCACAATCTCTATCATTACTGTTAAGCATAATAAACTTGTTCTTAACTTTACTGACACTTGCATTCATATCATTAGTCACATTAGTTAAACCAGCATCACAATTCATTGTTACATTGCATACATTTTCAAACTTGCACCTTTTCATCGCATCTTTAGCTTTAAAGCCCGTGTACTCAAATAGTTGAAACTTCCCCTTTAAATTTCTTTGGTTTCCGGTCTCCTTTAAGGGAGCCTTCAAATCCGATTGGGCGCTCGGTGTCATGTGATGCTCCTCCATGCTCACTGGTGGCATGGCGGCGGCCATTTTGATTACAAGTGTTTTTCCTTGTGCTGCTGGTGCTGCAGCCATTTCCTGGCTTTCCTGCAGGAGGGCTGTGGTGGTCTTGTCTTCCACAGGGCCATTTTGCCTGATGTGGACCCGGTTCATCCAATTCCTGCCCAGCAGCGTGGGACCGTTGCCAGCTACAATCCATAGGGGGAGTTTGTTCAACACGCCGCCCGGGGAAGACCTGGACATCTACGCTGCCAACGATTTGGATTTTTACCTTGGGTGTAGGTGAGCAGCTTTGCCTGGACAGGAGACAGTTTTGGTCGAGTGGCGGGATTCATCCAAATTTTTTCAAAGGTCATTTGGCGCATCACAGACTGACTCGCCCCGGTGTCGATCTCCATGGAGACTGGGACCCTGTCGATGTCCACTTCCATCATCCACGGAGAACTTCTGGTGGAGCAGGTAAAGATTCCATACTCTCCTGATCTTTGGGCACCCTGTGCGGAGGGGAACGGGCAGGTCGGAGGGCCTTCTCAGTACGACTGCTCCTGGGCCTGGTCAAGGGGACCATTAACCGGTCGAGGGGATCATTCAGCCCGACTGCCCGCCTCTCTTCCGCGGTTACATCAGAGCCAGGGCGTCCCTGGGAGGTGGAGCACGCGGTGTCCACCGGTACGCTCGCGGCCTTCCGTGAGAGGTGGGCTCCGGAGTGCGTCACCCATCCGGGGGTGATGCACCGAATTTTAATTTGATTTGACAAGGTTCCATTGTTAATTTGTGGGTTTTGGTGCCCTTACAAAAAAGGGGCACTCGATTTAAAAAGTTATATTAAAAATAACTGTGGAGCTGTTATACTGTGAGTGGCTTAGCCAGTCATGTGATGCTCGGAAGACTCAATAAAACCCCGGTTAATTGAGTTCAGGTTCTCCACGATGAGGCGGGCTGGTGTGAGCCTGGTGGATGAACTGGTCAGGTTCAGTTTGATTGTAAAACCTTTGCTAATAAACCAGCTAGTTCTTTACAGCAAATGGGTAGCTGTGAATTCTTAAGCGAAGAACCCGAGAAGCAGATACAGTACGGTCACAAAGATCGCTCAGTAAATGTCTGATGGCATCCCAGCATGTGGGTGGCGTGAGCACTGTTGGTGCTATATTTTACAGGGACAGACTCAATAAATCAATGTCTTGTACAGATTTCCATTTTTTTTTAATTCTTAGGCCCTCGTTTAATGATTCTATGGTGTGAAAAGTTCCTCAGATTATGCTGCAGAATATTAAGCAGAAAGCAGCAGCCATATATAGGAGATCAATCGACAGCTGGTTTAACACGGTCACCTGGCAATCAAGCCATTCATTCACTCGCGTCAGGAACACAACGAGGCAGATATATTTTTTTTCATTATTATTTGCGCTCAGGATGTTGGCGTCGCTGGCAAGCAAGGCCGCATTTTATTGACTCTTCCCAGCCGCCCTGAGAAAATGGTGGTGGGTCCTTTGTTTGGTGGTGGGGGTTGGGGGGATATTTGTAAACCTTGACCGTCCACTTTTTAAAAAAAATCCTTGAGCCACTGGGAGGCAGCATTCAGGACTCAGCACGTTGCCCCGGCAACAGAACTGAACTGGGGTTTGTGTTCAGGATCGCGAGAACGAGGGAGCTGAGGATTATGGGGAAACAGGCAGGGAAGTGGAGTTGAGGCCAAGATCAGATCAGCCAAGATCTTATTTGAATGGCGGAACAGGCTCGAGGGGCCAAATGGCCGACTCCTGCTCGTATTTCTTGTGTTCTCGTGTAATGAGAAGCGCTGTTACGTGTCGTGTTGGCGGGCGAGAGAGTGGGTGCACACGCGGGTGTGTATCCGATTTGGGGCTAGGCTGTCCGAGAGAGACATTTCCCCACTGCAAGGGGTGGAGGCAAAACCACCACTTCTCAACTCCTCGTAGCCGGACACAGAGAGGGGCAGGCAGACAGATCTGCAGACTGGGCCCTCTCTTCATTCTCCTGTTTGGAACAATGTGGGTATATATCAGAGGCATTAAAGTAGGCCGCCCCGACCGGTGTGAGACCACCACCACAGGTCGGGGCTATAAATAGAGCTGGAGCGCCGGGCCCTGGAACATCGCGGGCGAAGGTGCAGCGAATGAGGGTACAGGGCCCAGAAGAGCCGAGGGCCCAGGGGCAGCACGGGCCCAGCCCACACTGCGATATGTGCGCGCACTGGGTCCATGCAGCAGAGCAGGTCTCCAGACGTCCTGGCTCAACCCTTGCCACTGGATAAAGGCCAAGCTCTGTCAAGCCCGTGTGGTGGCTGATGTGCAACGGTCACCACACATTAAAAAAATCTACGCACAGGCATCTTCCACCCCTTCAACTGGAGTTCAGGACTGGAACATCGGGTCCTTCATTGAAACATCTGTGAACCCATGTGGAAGCAAGTCATCCTCGTTCGAGGGACCGCCTATGATGATGAAAGTAGGTTAGAAAATTGTCTTTTCTTTACTCCCATCCGCCAATTTTCTCCCTTTCTGAAAAAAACGCAAAACTCCTTCAGACCACAGTTCAACGGGGCCAGCCTCTCTCTCAACCCGTACCTCACTCAAGTGATCCATTCTTAATGTCGGAGCCTGTACAGTACATTTGACCATGGGAGGCATTACAATATACAACCAACATGCAGTCCCAGGCTGCTGAACCCCAATCGAGGCCAATTGCACAGCTCCTGCTATATAAATACCAGACATGGGATCAGCTGAAGTATCAACTGTGGCTCAGTGGGTAGCCCACTTGCCTCGGAGTCAGAAGGTTGTGGGTTCCAGACCCACTCCAGAGACTTGAGCACAAAAACCTAGGCCGACACTCCCAGTGCAGTGCTGAGGGAGTGCTGCACTGTCTGAGGTGCCGTCTTTTGGAGGAGACATTAAACCAAGGGCCCATCTGCTCCTGTGGGTGAACGTAAAAGATCCCATGGCACTATTTCAAAGAAGAGCAGGGGAGTTATCCCTGGGGTCCTGGCCAATATTTATCCCACAACCAACATCATGAAATAAAAACAGATCATCTGGTCATAATCACATTGCTGTGCACAATTTAGTTGCTGCATTTCCTACATCACAACAATGACTACACTCCAAATAAGTTCTTCATTGGCTGCAAGTTACTTTAGGATGTCCTCAGGTGGTGAAAGGTGCTATATTTTTTCTTTCCACAATCCAAGCAAACTCCTGCAAATCATTTAAACTGAGAATCTGATTGAAAATTAGCAATGAATCCTCTCTAAACTCTCTGGACGTAAAAGGTCGCATGGCATTATTTCAAAAGTAGGGCAGGGTGTTCTCCCTTGTGTCCTTGACCAATATTTATCATGAAAAAAACATTATCTGGTCATGATCGCATTGCTGTTTGTGGGAGCTTGTTGTGCACAAATTGCCTGCCGCATTTCCCAACATTACAACAGTGACTACACTCCAAAAGTACTTCATTGGCTGCAAAGCGCTTTGAGACGTCCCGAGGTCGTGAAAGGCGCTAAAGAAATGCAAGTTGTTTTTTTTCTTTCTAAATGAAAGGAATGTCCCAATTTGCAGTTCGCATGTCAGAGCACTTAGACAGAACAAGAGCTCGCTTTAGACTGCGTGTAGTGCGATCGGGGCGCGGAACACCAAAGAGAGATCAGTTTTAAAGAGCTCACGCATGCAGGGAATAGCGAACCGCTCTTTTACAACTTCAAACATGCCTTGGGTTGAAATTACAAAATTATTATTTTTTTTCTCTTTGCGATTACAGTAATAAAATGAATGCCTGGGATGGTTCAACTCCATCTCTGCTGCAGGCATCATCTGACACCCTCTATAGTTTGCAAAGAAACATCAGGTTGCCTGCGAGGTTGATTACAATCATAATTACCGGAACACAGTTGAGCATATTACAACGACAATTGGCATCAGGCATATTTCCTGCACAGAGAAACAGCCTCCAATTCACATGTCCAAAAGAAAACCCTACACAGTTATGTCGATTGCCAACATGTCACGCAACAATGCAAAGCAGCACAGATGCATTGAGTGTTACCAATGCAGGCCCATAGACCATTTAATGCCAGCATATTAAAGGAATTCAGCGACAGATGAAAACACTCGTCTATGGGGGAGGGCCAAGAGGAGGAGGTGGCTCAACGCATCCTGAAGCAATTACCAGCAGTGTAATACTGAGAGCATTTGCAATGTTAAATCATGTGTAACGATATCCCCTCATTCACCATGGATTAATGGAGATAGGCTGGCACACAGACCTGGAGCCACAGAGAGATACATGGATGGACACAAAATAAGGGCAGCCAGGCAGAATGAGATAATGAATGTTGTAGTCATCGAGTTGAAGGATCTCATTGCCAGTGGGGGTAGGGTGGGGGATCATGCACCTTGCCACTTTTTGCACCCAGTATCAGCATCAAGCGTTCCCAGCTCAGGGGCACAGTGCAATCAAATAGAACATAAGTATTAGGAGTGGGCCACGTGGCCACAGAGCCTCCTCTGCCATTTAATGAGATCATGGCTGATCTTCTACCTCAACTCCACTTTCCTGCACTATCCCCATATCCCTTGATTCCCTTAATATCCAAAAATCTATCGATCTCTGTCTTCAATATACTCAAAGACTGAGCCTCCAAATCCCTCTGGGGTAGAGAATTCCAAAGCTTCACCAACCTCCAAGTGAAGAAGTTTCTCCTCATCTCAGTCCTAAATGGCCGACCCCTTATTCTGAGACTGTGACCCCTGGTTTTAGACTCCTCAGCCAGATGAAACATCCTCCCTGCATCTACCCTGTCTAGCCCTGTAAGAAGCGGATAGCTTCTTATACATTGCCCCATTGTGACTCAGCTCCAAGCCTAGAAGATTACTCCACACTGGACCAGTGTCAAATTTCATGTTCCACACTGGATGTTCTTAAACATCCTCCACCCCCATCACCGGTGCAGAGTGGTTGCAGTGTGTACCATCTGCAGGATGCACCACAGCACAATGCCAAGCACCTCCCAAACCTGTGAACTCTACCACATCATCATCACAGGTGGTCCCTCGAACGAGGATGACTTGCTTCCACAAGAGTTCACAGGTGTTTCAATGAAGGGCCCGATGTTCCAGTCCTGAACTCCAATTGAAGGGGTGGAAGATGCCTGTGTGTGGATTTTTTTTTAACATGTGGTGACCGTTGCACATCAGCCACCACACGGGCTCGACAGAGCGAGGCCATATCCAATGGCAAACGTTAACCAGGACGACTGGAGATCTGCTCTGCTACACGGACCTAGTGCGCACACATATCGCAGTGTGGGCTGGCCCGTCTACCACATAGGGCAAGGGCAGCAGGCGCATGGGAACATCGCCACCTCCAAGTTACACACCATCCTGACTTGTAAATATATCGGCCGTTCCTTCAGCATCACTGGGTCAAAATCCAGGAACAGCACTGTTGGAGTACCTTCACCACATGGACTGCAGTGGCTGAAGGACAACTAGGGATGGGCAATAAATGCTGACCTTGCCAGTGCTGCTCGCATCCCATGAATGAATACATTTAAAAATGTGGCAACTAAATTGCACACAAAGCCCCACAATCAACAATGTGATGATGACCAGAAAATCTGTTTTGGTGATGTTGGTTGAGGGATAAATATTGGCCAGGACACCAGGGATAACTCCCCTGCTGTTCTATCTAAAGTGCCACATGATCTTTTATATCCACCTCAGAGGGCAGTAGAGTCCCTTGTTTGATCGTCTCATCTGAAAGACAGCACCTCTGACGATGTAGCATTCCCTCACAACTTCACTGAAGTGCCAGCCTTGATTTTTTTTTTTTTGCTCAGGCCTGCTGGAGTGGGATATGAAGCCACAACTTTCCTGACTGAAAGGCAAGAGCACTGCCAGTGAGCCACAGCTGACACCAGGCCAGAATTGGAGGAGCACATAGTTCTTGGAGGCTGACATACAAGAATGGTCGCTTGAGTGATATACGAGTGGGAAGGTGGCTCCTGTGGAACCCCAGGAGTGGAGAACATTGGGGAGAGAAAACAAGCCCTTTAGTTGGGACATGGTGACATAGTGACAATGACTCAAGAAAGTTTCAGATAAATACTTGCCTACACATTGGGGTCCTATATGTAGGTTTGTACAGCCAATGTTATTGTTGCACAGCTAATAATGTTACAGTTATATAGCAGCCTCTGAGGTACAGACATAACTGAAGGCCTTTTACACTATCAGTTGTCACAGACACAATAGATCCAACACGAACAAGCAGCCACGGTGTTATTGTCACATGCGCAGAGGCAGAGTTTTAATTAATGCATTGGGCTGCTGAGATTAACCTACCATAGTGAGGAGATCTAGGTTGCCTGCTAGGTTACGCAGAGTGTACAAACACACACTCCCACACAGCACGATGCAGTGTCAAACATCTGCACTCCCATCGGTACACAGACACAAAGACCCTGACATACAGATCAATACACCATTACATTTCTCTCCCCACCACTGTGCACATAATGATCTCAGTACCTAGAGCCACGTTGACACATTGGTAAGCGCCATCACTTGCGCCCGAGCACACCGCCTTTCACGAGTTCAGGACATCCCAAAGTGCTTCACAGCCAATGAAGTACAGTTTTGAAGTGTAGTCACTGTTGTAATATAGAAAACACAATTTGCACACAGCAAGCTCCCACAAACAGCAATGTAATAAATATCAGATGTTCATTGAGGGATAAATATTGGCCAGGACCCCGGGGAGAATTCCTCTGCTGCTCTTTGAAATAGTGGCGAGGCATCTTTTACCCCTACATAAGAAATATGAGCAGGAGTCGGCCATTTGGCCCCTCGAGCCTGCTCTGCCATTCAATAAGATCATGGCTGATCTTCTACCTCAACTCCACTTGCCTGCACTATCCCCATATACTATCTACCCGAGAGGGCAGACAGGGCCTCAGTTTAACATCCGAAAGACAGTGCCTCCGATAGTGCAGCACTTCCTCAGTACTGCGACAGCGTAGATTTTTGTGCTCAAGTCTCGAGAGTGGGACTTGAACCCACAAGTTACTGATTCAGAGGTGAGAGTGCTACCCACTGAGCCACGGCTGATAGCTGGGCTATGACTCGTGGGGGGAGGGAGTCATTGAATCGTGTATCTATCGATGTGTGGGTCTCTCGCTCTCTCTCTCTCCCCTAGAGTCGAGGATGACTTGCTTCCATACTATTATGGGTTCTCAGGTGACTGATGTATCCAATGCGAGATCTACAGTCTCTGTCACATGTGGGGAGACGGTGGTTGAAGGGACGGGTGGGTGGGGTGCTTGGGTTGTCGTGCGCTCCTTCCGCTGTTTGCGCTTGGTTTCAGCGTGCTCCCGGTGAAGAGACTCGAGATGTTCGGCGCCCTCCCGGATGCTTCTCCTCCACTTTGAGCAGTCTTGGGCCAGGGATTCCCAGGTGTCGGTGGGGATGTTGCACTTTATCAAGGAGGCTTTTGGGGTGACCTTGAAGCATTTCCTCTGCCCACGTTGGGCTCGCTTGCCGTGTCAGAGCTCTGAGTAGAGCGCTTGTTCCGGGAGTCGAGTGGGCACCTACAGTTAACAAGCGGCTGTCCTGGTCAATACCAAGTGGCTCTTGCTGGGAAGAGCACATGCTTTGGGTGCTAGTCAAGGATAGGATCAGGCTTGGCCGCTGTGGACCACCGTGGTTAAATTGCCAGCATTCGCCAAGTGGGCTTGTACATGAAGAACAGCGAAGGATCTGGAGTGCAGTCCTCCTGTTGGTGTCAACGGTGGCTCAGTTGGTAGCACTCTCGCCTCAGAGTCAGAAAGTCCCACTCCATGAGAATTGAGCACAAATAGTCAGATGCTCCCAGTGCAGTACTGAGCAATTGCTGCACTGTTGAAGGTGCATATATACAGCAGACACCTCAAAACGCTGGAGAAGTACCACTCGTGCTGCCTCCGCAAGATCCTGCAAATCCATTGGCAGGATAGACGCACCAACGTCAGTGTTCTCGCTCAGGCCAACATCCCCAGCATCAAAGCACTGACCACGCTCGATCAGCTCCGTTGGGCGGGCCACATCGTCCGCATGCCTGATACGAGACTCCCAAAGCAAGCGCTCTACGCGGAGCTTCAACACGGCAAATGAGCCCCAGGTGGGCAGAGGAAACGCTTCAAGGACACCCTCAAAGCCTCCCTGATAAAGTGCAACATCCCCACTGACACCTGGGAATCCCTGGCCCACAATCCCCGCCCAAAGTGGAGGAAGAGCATCTGGGAGGGCGCTGAGCACCTCGAGTCCCATCGCCGAGAACAAGCAGAAACCAAGCTCAGACAGCGGAAGGAGCGTACAGCAAACCAGACTCCCCACCCACCCGTTCCTTCAACCATTGTCTGCCCCACCTGTGACAGAAACTGTAGGTCCCGCATTGGACTCCTCAGTCACCTGAGAACTCACTTTTAGAGTGGAAGCAAGTCATCTTCGACTCCGAGGGACTGCCTATGATGATGATGATGTTGACGGTGCCGTCTTTCGGATGAGATGTTAAACGGAGGCCTTACCTGCTCTCTCGGGTGGACATAAAAGAACCTGCGGCACTACAGTACTTTGATAGAAGAGCAGGGGAGTTGTCAACTGGTGTCCTGGGACCATTATTTATCCCTCAATCAACATCACTAAAACAGATTATCTGGACAGTATCACATTGCTGTTTGTGGGAGCTTGCTGTGTACAAATTGGCTGCCACATTTTTAACATTACAACAGTGACTACACTTCAAGAAAAAAGCCAATTTTCTGTAAAGTGCTTTGGGATGTCATGAGGTCATGGATGGCACTGTATAAAAGCAAGTATTTTCTTTCTTTCCTATCATTAACACCTATTTTGAATACACTCCACTATATTTGGAACCAATTTAATTCTTGTCCAACTTCACTTCTGGCGCAGAACCCAATAGTGGGAATGTTTGGTGGGGAGATCTGGCACTAATCTTCAAATTGGGAGAGGAACACCCTCCCTTAATGCATACACACCAATTTACTATCACACATCCATACACTAACACACAGACATATATTTGCACACCCACAAAAGCACATGCACACCCATCTACACATTAACATATCCAGTAACACATGGATACATTAACACGTGGGCAAATATCCATACATTAACACATGGACACATACAGTAACATACTGACACACACCCATACACAAGCATACACCTACAAAAACACATGCACACACATCTGCACACTAACGCGCAATGTTATACACTAATGCAGTTGTGTTTACACCAATGGCCATAATGTAATGATCCTGCATACCCGTTAACAGTCACACAAAACCACACACAGGAACCTAATGCACACACCGCCAAATGTTTGTGCACTAACAGACTAACATGTAACCTGACACAAACATGCTGACACATGCCCATACAACATATTTGCATTAGAATCACACACACACACACACCCCTAAAAACCCACACACTAACATAACAGACAATACCAGCATGCGCCTGCACACACATCTTTACATAAGCACACGTACACACATCCATACACAAAAACACACCATTGTACACTAATCACTTGTGTGTCCACCAACAGCTATAAGGTACATCCACACACCAACACACACATACACTAATTAACACAGACCACAAATATGTACACTGACACATTAACACATATCTTCACGATTGCACACGCTGCCATTCACTAACATGCAGCATGTATCAGTACACCAGTACATTCTAGTAGATTTATATAAAGTAACATGTTCCTTGTATTTTTTTTGTTGGTGCGTGGCACCTTTAATTGGCTGTGCAGCCCATTCAAATTCATATGCACAGGGACACCAACAGACATTGATTCAATTAATACAGAGTTACATTAATGCACACATGCCCGTATACTAACTCACACTCCTGTCTCCCAACAAACACATGCACACACCTATGGGGCACTAACCAGCACCACATACCTATTGTCTGACATACACGAACACCTCTATATTAACATCCATATAGACTAACGGAGTCATATACAACACAAGCTCGAGGAACAACACCTCATCTTTCGTTTAGGCACTTTACAGCCTTCTGGATTCAACATCGGTTTCAACAATTTCAGTGCATAACCGCTGCCAATCTTTGCCTCCCTTCCCCCCCCCATCACCACTCCAGAGCCTGTTTCTATTTTTCTCCTTGTCTCTAATGGCAGTTGATCATTATCCCACCATTCACACCCTATCTTGACTGATGTTTTTCCAATTCCTGGCATTACCATTTGAATTCAGCCCAACATCCCTTTTGTCTCTCTAATTTCTCCTGCCTTCCACCCTATCACAGACCTTCCCTTTCAATGCTGGTTAAGAATCCGTTCTTTTCAAACACTCTCCATTCTGACGAAGGGTCATCGACCTGAAACGTTAACTCTGCTTCCTCTCCACAGATGCTGCCTGACCCACTGAGATTTCCAGCATTTCCTGTTTTTATTCCAGATTCCAGCATCCGCAGTATTTTGCTTTTGTGGAGTCATACACTGATTCACACATTCAGCACATGCACGCTTACAATTAAAATCCAGCATGCATCAATACACTTCAAACATATACAGATACACTTGCAGGCAATGTTCCCGTTGAGCTGCGCGGCCATGTGATGCTCTGGCGGTCCCGTGCAGCTTCACAATGGGGAAAAACCGCGTATGCTCGGAAATTTGAATGGGCTGCGTGGCCAAAAAACAAATATAAGGGAACATTGCTTGCAGGGGTGCACCTATACCAACACCCACATATACAAGACACTGTTGCATATACACCCATCCAGTAACACACACACATGGATACTAACACAAATATGCACTCAAGAGCAGGCACACTAATGCGCATATAAAATTATACTGCACAGAAGGTGGAACTTCTGACTTGGAAATATATCGGCCGTTCCTTCATCGTCGCTGGGTCAAAATCCTGGAACTCCCTCCCTAACAGCACTGTGGGAGCACCTTCACCACACGGACTGCAGCGGTTCAAGGCAGCGTCTCACCACCACCTTCTCAAGGGGCAATTAGGGATGGGCAATAAATGCCGGCCTTGCCAGCGACGCCCACATCACAGGAACTAATTAAAAAAAGATGGTGGCCACTTGGGCCATCGTCCCTGTGCCAGCTCTTTAAGATATCCAATTAGTCCCACACCTCTGCTCCTTCCCCATTGCCCTGCAACATTTTTAAGTATCTATCCAATTTCCCTTTTGAAAGTTATTATTTAATCGGCTTCCACCGCCCTTTCAGGCAGCGCATTCCAGATCACAACAAAAGTAGACTAACATACATTAAGACACATGCATTCTGACACACACAACTTCATGAACACGCGCACACACATTTACTAACATACATAGATATTTACACTAACAGACAGCCCCGTGCACCAACACACACCTATATATGTGGATGTAGATGAACAGGCTCACAGATCCTGGTGCACACATACAAATGTGCGCATGTTT
The DNA here is from genome assembly GCF_044704955.1 of Pristiophorus japonicus. Classification (NCBI taxonomy): domain Eukaryota; kingdom Metazoa; phylum Chordata; class Chondrichthyes; family Pristiophoridae; genus Pristiophorus; species Pristiophorus japonicus. Next base: position 120,323,348 of record NC_091993.1, read on the forward strand.
CCCATGTACAAGGACACAATAAATCACCAGCGAATTTTGTGCAAATAGCCTCACACACACTGACACGAGGAGAGACACGCAAGAGGAGCCCACCCACACACACACAAGCATACGCAAACACCCACCCACACACACAATGCATGTGCCCACATATAATCACACAACCATTTATCACTGAATGCGGACACAAGTCACACACTGACAGCATTCTGCAATTGCCCCACAGACGCGCACACACACACACGAATCCAATGTTGTTTCTCACATAAATACACGTGAATATTTATGTCTGTACTAAAATAAGCAGATAATTTTTTTTTAAATGGTCAAGCAAAAAACAGCGCCTCATTAACACTAGCCTTACATTTGAAAAAATTGCAAGCTAGCGTTTGCAGAATAACCCCTCCTAAATAAAACCCCCTCGAGGTCTGCAGCCGGAGAAATCCCTCACCGCACCAAGCAAGATTTGAAATTCCAATTTCTCAGCCAGAGCAGAGCGCCCGTAACAGTCGCTGCTTCTCTCCATTCCCAATCCCCCCAGACCGTTAAGAGCCACAATTTCTTCTGAGCAGAGAGTGAGTTGCTCTCTCTCTCTCTCTCTCTCTCTCGCGATGGCATAATGTTAGTTACACAAACTCATTCAGGGACACACACCACAACTGCACCCCAAAGCGCGTTTTTTGAGCGTTCAATTTCTGCCCACGCCGGGTTTTTTTTTTAAATACAAGAAACCCCAGGACGCTGAAGCTAAATTGTGCCTGGGAGTGTTTGGAGGGGAGGACTGCATGCGGCTTCAGGGCTGGTGCTGAAAATTGATATTAATAGACAGCATCGACTGCTTAAGTACACAAAGTGCATGGAGCTTACAGATGGGTCCATGGGCAGTAAATGCATTTGCTTTCTCACTGATTAACAGAGCAACCTTATGCTAAACTGTTTGCATCTCAAATGACTTTTGTTTAAAAATATTATTGCTCCCTCTCTTCCTTTAGCTAAAGTGCTGCCAAGCTAACAGTGCACACATTATTGAACACACACACACACACACACACACTCTCTCTCTTGTTCCAATCTTAATTCCAAAAAAATACTTATTTCCTTGGGAGAAATATTTTCTCCTCTCTCCCCAGGGCAATTGCTTTCTCCCTGCCCCACACAGGACACACACACACACGCCTCAATAACCTTCTGTGTTTTACGAAAGAGTTTTTTTTACTCACTGCGGGTCTGGAGATGTCCCCTGCTCCTGTACCGGCTCAGCTGAGATGGCTCGGTCTGCTCACATCCATCGCTCAGAGAGAGGGTGAGCGGTCCAGATGCCGCTCAGATCAGAGGGTGTGATTTCACTCCTGTACAGCGACCAATTAGTCTGACAAAACACACAGGTTGCAGAATTCTGCCTCCCGCTCTCCTCCTCCTCCTCCTCCCCCTTTTTTTTGTCTTCCCCTCACTGAGCAGGCAAAGGCGCTAGCTGCGTGCAGCTGTGATATTCATGTCACCCTTTGCCCACAGTAGTCAGCTGTAATTGCAGGCTGTGGGCTCGGGTGCTGGAGCCTATAGGGCGTCAGGGCAGGAGCGCTGTCACACTGCTGCCCGCCTCCCATTGGCTGACTGGCCGAGAGAGATTGCAACAGAGCAGGGAGGGGAGAGGAGGAGGAGGCGGGTAGAGAGAGAGAGAGAGAGGAGGCAGGGAGAGGGAAGGGAGAAAGAGAGAGAGAGAGGGAAGGGAGAGTGAGAGAGAGAGGAGGGAGGGAGAAAGGGGGAGAGAGAGAGAGAAGGAAGGAGAGAGAGGGAAGGGAGAGAGAGAGAGGGAAGGAAGGAAGGGGAGAGAGGGAGGAGAGAGAGAGCGGGAAGGAAGGAAGGAAGGGGAGAGAGGGATGGAGCGAGAGGGAAATGGAGTGGGGAGATAAAGAGGTGTGAGAGAGAGGGGGGAGAGAGGGAGGAAAGAGAAGAGAGAGGGAAAGGAAGAGAGGGAGGATGAGAAAGGGGAGAGAGAAGGGGAGGGGGAGAGAGACAGAGGGGGAAGGAGAGGTAGGGAGGGGGAGAGAGAGGGACGGGGAGAGAGAGAGAGAAGGAGAGGGAGGGAGGGTGAGAGAGGAAGATAGGAGAGCAGGAGGGAGGGGAGAGAAAGGGGAGAAGAGGGAGATGGAGAGGGAAGGGAGGGTGAGAGGGAGGGGAGGAAGTGGGGGGAGGAAGGGAGGGGGAAGGAGAGAGAGTGTGAGAGAGAGAGGGAGAGGGAGGAGGAGAGAGGTGAGAGAGAAGGGGAGAGAGAGAGACAGACAAAGGGGGAAGGAGAGACAGGGAGGAGGAGGGAGAGAGGACGGAGAGAGAGAGAAAGGGAGGGTGAGAGAGAGGGAGGGGAGGAGCGGGGGAGGGAGAGAAAGGAAGGGAGAGGGAGAGTGGGAGAAGAGAGAGAGAAAGGGAGAGGGGAGAGGGAGAGAAAAAGGGGGAGAGAGGGAGGGAGGGAAGGGAGGGCAGGAGGAAGGGGGAAAGAGGGGAAGAGAGGGAGGGGGCGAGGGAAGGGAGGGCAGGAGGAAGGGGTGAGAGAGGGAGGGGAGGAGGGAGGAAGGGTGGGGCTTGGAAGTGAGGGTGAGAGCATGAGGAAGGGGAGAGAGAGGGAGGGAAGGGGAGAGGGAAGGAGGGAGGGGAGATGAAATATATCAGAGAGGGGAGAGAGTGGGAGGGGAGAGAGAGGGAGAGCGCGAGACAAGGAGAGGAGAGCGAGATGGAATATATCAGGAGAGGGAGAGATAAGGTGCGGGAGATAGAATTGATCATCAGTGAGGGAAATTCCAGAGAAATTAATTGGGGAGAGAGAGAAAATTATGGTGTATATCAGAGGAAAGAAAGGGAGGGGGAGATGGAATTCATCAGAGGAGGGGAGGACGAGAGAAAAATATAGCTGCATTGCTTTGTCGCAAGTAATGCTCTAACTAATTTACCGAAGGAAGTGAAGGAGTGAGTGTAGGATCAGTGTGTGTGCGATTCAGTGTGACTGTGACAATCTTTGTACCTATAACATATCATCCTTCATTTAAAAAAATTGTTTTAAAGGACCCTTATGAACATTTGTGGTGGCAAGAATCGGATTAGAAATGAGATTTTATGTTAAATTAAAGCTGAAATTCTAGGAAGCTTGGTGCTGATAAACTTAGGGGTTGAAATTCGGCGAGGCGGGACTTCCTGTGGTCGGCGCGGAAGCCCCTCCCCGGCCATGAAATTGGGGGTACCGTCCCCGAGAGAATGTGGAGTGCAATGTTGGGCGCTCCGCTTCCTCTCGGGGGCAGGACCAGGGCGGCAAGCGCAGGAATTTCCCAGCGCTGCGCGGCACGTTCGGGCTGCACCGTCGCGGCACGGACCCCACGAAATAAACAACGGAAGGCCGGACCAGTAAGTCCCCCACCGTTAATTTTCACCCCGCAAGCGTTGGCGACCTGTGAGGCGGGAGCAAACATCGCCCGCAGTGGCCGCACGGGGAGCTACCCACTTTCCACGGCGGGGCGACAACGGCTCGCTGCGCACCGCGATGACATCATCATCGCCGGCGCAGCGGCCCGGGGCGCTAACGGCGGGAGTGGGGCACTGCCCCCCATGAGCGGGAAATAGTTTGCGTCCCATTAGTGACCACCGGGGGGGGGCGCTAACGGGAGTCGCAAGCTACGCGGATTTGTCCCCTCGCTTGCAGTCGACTTCTGTCTCACGTGTTGTCATTGATTCTGGTGTAAGATCTAGCGGGACATTGGAGGTGGGGATGCAGGGAGGTTGTTCTTGGGCTCCTAGGGCACTGCAGAGAGGGTTTGGAGCAGAACCCTGCAACTGGAATCACTGTGAAGGGGGCTCCTGTGATTATGAAGCTGTTGGGGAGCGAGAGTTTTGAGATCACGGAGCATTAATGGGAGTGGGAGTTGGGGGTGGGTGGGTCTGTGAGCATTGGTTGGACAGTCAGAGAGTTCTTGAGCTGGTTTCTGGAGCTGACAGATATCCTGGGGTAGGGAGTCTTGGGGTTGAGGGAGATAGGCTGGGGAGTTCTCGGGAAGTCAGAGTCTGGCATTATTGGGAGCGGCAGAGATTAATTACATTGGGGCAACATTGCCTTTAATCCCTCCAGGGCCTCGCCCCTCCCTATCTCTGTAATCTCCACCAGCCCTACAACCCTCCAAGATCTCTGCTCTCCTCCAATTCTGCCTCTTGCCTTCCCCGATTTTATCACTCCACCATTAACGGCCGTGCCTGCAGTTGTCTAGGCCTTAAACTCTGGAACTCCCTCCCTAAACCTCTCCGCCTCTCTCTCCTCCTTTTAGACACTCCTTAAAACCTACCTCTTTGACCAAGCTTTTGGTCATCTGTCCTAATATCTCCTTAAATGGTTCGGTGTCAAATTTTATTTGATGACGCTCCAGTGACGTGCCTTGGCACGTTTTACTAGGTTAAAGGCACTATGTAAATGTAAGTTGTTGCTTCTAAGTTTTCTTGTTTAAAAAATACCATTACCAAAATGGTTCGGTATATTGCTCAGAAGAATTGTTTTAAAAGAAAATTTGTACCAAAATGTGATTGACATGGATCGTTGCCAAATTGGCGTACCCAATAATTCAAATTTATTTTCCAGCTAGACTTAATATCGCTCAACTGAAGCCAAACTAAAGAAATTGAACTCCAACAGTCCTTCTCTAAATTTATCTCAGATTATCAGGTCATTATCACATTGCTGTTTGTGGGAGCATGCTGTGTGCAAATTGGCTGCCGCGTTTCCCACATTACAACAGTCACAACACTTCAAAAGTACTTAACTGGCTGTGAAGTTCTTTGAGACGTCCGGTGGCCATGAAAGGCGCTATATAAATGCAAGTCTTTTCTTTCTTTATGAGAGTCTAGAACTAGGGGGCACAGTCTCAGGATAAGGGGGTCATCCATTTACGACTGAGAGGAATTTCTTCACTCAGAGGGTTGTGAATCTTTGGAATTCTCCACCCCATAGCGCTGTGAATGCTATGCGTATATTCAAGGCTGAGATAGATAGATTTTTGGACACTTAAGAAATTCAAGGAATCTGGGGATTGGGCCAGAAAGTCAAGTTGAGATAGAAGATGAGCTATAAACTTATTGAATGGCGGTGCAAGCTCGAGGGGACGTATGGCCTAATCCTGCTCCTAGTTTTTATGTTCTTATGCTCCCCCAAATTCTTTCCCCCTCCTCCCACTGGTGATCGATGCTGCGATAATTTAGCAAGGACTGCTGGTTGCCTAATCAATATCTCATCCTGGTAGTGTTACCAACCCTCCAGGAGTGGCCTGGAGTCTCCAGGAATGGGAGATTAATCTTCAGCACAACTCAGGAGAAAAATAATAGGGCCATTAAAAAAAATAATCGTGTGTGTATTTTTCCATTTTCTTTGAACGCTTCCCGTTCATCAGTTATAAAAATATTGGTAATGGGGGGGAAAAAAGTTTGTTTGGCGGACAGTCAAGACTGATCCAGTTGGCGAATGAACGAGTCTTTTCGCTTTCCGATTGGCGGTGGGAAGGCGGGGCACTGCGAGGGCGGACCAATGGCGCGAGCGTAGGGGCAGGGCAATCGGAGGCAGGAGGGCATGTGATGAAACCTCCAGGAATACATCCAACCCGAATTGAAACTCTACACCCAACATCATTTTTATGTCTAAATAGGAAAATAGGCTTTTCTGGGCTCCTCGGTGGAGTGTTTGGGCGTGGGTGAGGTGATTGTCCTCCGCACTGCATGGAGTCCAGCCTAAGTAATTGTCACAACTGAATCTGAGCTAACGATAGTGAGGAAAGGTGGCAGCATATATTTCCAGATCACCATTCGAGTCTCACTCCAGAGACTTGAGCATACTGATTGAGCACACTGACACTCCCAGTGCAATACTGAGGGAGTGCCGCCCTGTCAGAGGTGCCGTCTTTTGGATGAGACGTTAAACCGAGGCCCTGCCTGACCTCTCAGGTGGACGCAAAAGATCCCAAGACACTATTTCGAAGAAGAGCAAGGGGAGTTCTCCCAGGTGTCCTGACCAATATTTATCCCTCAACCAACATCACTAAAAAACAAGATTATCTGGGTCATTATCACATTGCTGTTTGTGGGAGCTTGCTGTGCGCAAATTGGCTGCTGCGTTTCCCACATTACAACAGTGACTACACTCCGAAAGTACTTCATTGGCTGTAAAGCGTTTGAGACATCCTGAGGTCGTGAAAGGCGCTATATAAATGCAAGCCTTTTTCACCTGGTCTCTAACTAAAAGCTGTAAATCTATCCAGTTCAAAGTCACAATGGTGCATTCAATGCAAAAAAAAATCACTGAAGCAATCTCTGTTCACAGCTCATTTAGGCCTCATATATCTATGATGACAGGTCTCTCTCCACAGATGCTGCCTGATCTGCTGAGTAGTTCCAGCATTTTCAGTATTTAGCTCATGTACCTATCGTCTTTCAGGAGTGAAGTTAGGAAACACTGCTACACGCAAAGGGCAGTAGAAGGTAGGAAGCCTCATCCACAAATAGCAGATGATGCTCGGTCAATTGTTCATTTTAAATCTGAGATTGATAGACTTTTGTTAACCAAAGGTATTAAGGGATATGGGGTGGGTATATGGAGTTAGGTCACAGATCAGTCATGATCTCATTGAATGGCGGAACAAACTTGAGGGGCTGAATGGCCTCCTGTTCCTATGTTGCCTGTTTCATTTGATTAACCATAAACCAATGCTTTGGCATCCTAACTAATCTGCAGGCCAAAGAATGAGCCTACAATGTGCAGCCAGCTGGACTTTGGCCCTTGTGATATATTCTCTATGACATCACAAACACACAGACTACATGATACTACAAGAACTCGTCAGTTGACCTTGCCACATGATGCTTTTATTGTATTTACATCAGCAGTTGCATTACCATAGTAGTCCACTAGGTGGAGTTCTATATTACACTTCTCCCTCCTTAATGAAGAAGTAATCATAACAAGATAATCATCATACATAACTTGCTTGGTTATACACAACAAAAGATAGGGACTTATTTTGCCATATTTGCAAATCGAACTTAACGACTGCTTTTCTGTTTCGAAGAGGATACCTTCGCTCTCGAACAGAACCTTCCAAACTTGGTGTTGAACTTAGACTCATTCTAGGCTGATCCTGAGGAAAGTTTTCCTCCAAGGGCAACCCTTGATCTACATTTGAACTCTCTGCAACTTCAGACTGTTTGTCTGCCTGACTCGGACTCAGACTTAAATTCTGACTTTCTCTTGGACTTATTTCTAGAACATCTGATGTAGGATACGCTACTGGTACTCCACTTGTAATAAGACTATCTGATGAGTCATAAATAATCGAATCATTCCAACTTCCAACTCCTTCTACATCTGTAGTAAAATACGATCAATGTGAACAAACCTAACCCCATGGTCAAACATCTTGACCAACTATGTGCAAGGACCACATATTTTCACCACTCTTCCTGGTAACTACTTCAACTGTTTATGGTGATGGTTCTCCACACTCACCTTCTGATTTAATTTCATACTTCTCTCTCTTACTCTACCTCTATCATGATTGTCTTTCTGTCTAAATTGTTTCTCTTCTACTGACTGTGCCAAGTTTAGTTTTAACAACGAGAATCTGGTTCGTAGCAGTCGTTTGAGAAACAACTCTGCTGGTGTTCTACCAGTAGTTGTATGAGGACTACAGGTTGGACCTCCCTTACCCGGGACTCCCTTATCTGGCACCACTCCTCTTCCGGCATGATTCTGGCAGCTGGGGGCGCCTCCATCCTGACTTTGGGGCCACGCTGATACAGCCCGCCGAGGGCCTGCCGACCTCCTCCCCTCCACTCGCACCCCCTCTCATTGGGCAAAATCCCTTATTCGGCACAGGCCAGGTCCCGAGGGAGGTTCAACCTATATTACAATAAGTAATCAGAAAATTTGCCAATTTGATGCTTTTATTGTATTTACATCAGCAGTTGCATTACCACAGTAGTCCACTTGGCGGAGCGGTGGTGCTCTATATTACTGCGCTCATTCTGCCATCCAACAACAACAACTTGCATTTATATAGCGCCTTTAACATACTAAAATGTCCCAAGACGCTTCACAGGAGCGTTATCAATCAAAATTTGACACCGAACCACATAAGGAGATATTAGGATGGCTAACAAAATTGAGGTAGGTTTTAAGGAGTGTCTTAAAGGAGGAGAGCGGTAGAGAGACGGAGAGCTTAAGGGAGGGAATTCTGGAGCTTAGGACCGAGGCAGCTGAAGGCACGGCCACCAATGGTGGAGCAGTGAAAATCCGAGATGTGCAAGAGGCCACTGTTGTGTATGGAGAAAGAGTCAGACTGAACACTGTGAGCTCAAAGTAAAGTGTGACCGTAGTCTTTTATTGCAGGTCTTCAGGGTGCCTCTCCAACCTGTGAAGCCTCCTTAAATACCTGTGCTCCCAAGGGATTATGGGATCCCTTGGGATTCCAGGGGATGAGCCCTCTGGTAGCTTAACAGAGTAAATACAAGTCCACATATATAACAGCCACAATTGGAGGAGAGCGGAGATCTCGGGGTTTGTGGGGGCTGGAGGAGGTTTACAGAGATGGGGAGGGGTGAGGCCGTGGAGGCATTTGAAAACGAGGATGAGATTTTTAAAATTGTGGCATGAACGGACCGGATACCAATGCAGGTCAGCGAGCACAGGAAGTGATGGGTGAACGGGACTTGGTGCGAGTTAGGAAGCGAGTAGCAGAGTTTTGGATGAACTACAGATTATGGAGGCTGGCCTGGAGAGGGTTGGAATAGTCTAGTCTGGAGCTGACAAAGGCACGGATGAGGGTTTCATCAGCAGTTGAGCTGAGGCTGGAACGGAGAGGGGCGATGTTATCAAAATAAGAAATAAAAGCAGAAAATATTGGTCAGTCCTTATTTGAGAGAGAAATGAGAGCTGAGATCATTCTTCAGAAAACTAGAAACATTAAGGGTTACAGTTCAGTCTCAGGTGCTCCCCAGACATGCTGTGTGTTTGCAACAAGTCATATTTTAATTTCACATGCAGCAGTATTCTTGGATTCTCTCTTTATCTCCACGGGGCTGAGAAAAGCTCTGTGACCAGAATAAAACCTCTCTGCTTTATCCACCATTTTATTCAAATTTATTCGGATTTATACAACTGCTTTGGAGCCATTTTCTGTCGGAGAAACTGGCACCATTAGCTTAAAATGAAGTGAATATATCCATCTGTCGCGGTCTTAGCATCGGAAAAGAGAAAAGAAAGACGTGTATTTATATAGCGCCTTTCACGACTACTGGATGTCTCAAAGCGCTTTACAGCCAATTAAATACTTTTTGGAGTGTAGACACTGTTGTAATGTGGGAAGCACGACAGTCAACTTGCGCACAGCAAGCTCCCACAAACAGCATTGCAATAATAACCAGATCATGTGTTTCGGTTATTTTGATTGAGAGATAAATATTGACCAGGACACCGGGGATAACTCCCCTGCTCTTCTTTGAAATAGTGCCATGGGATCTTTTACGTCCACCTGAGAGAGCAGACGGGGCCTCGGTTTAACGTCTCATCCGAAAGACGGCACCTCCAACAGTGCAGCACTCCCTCAGCACTGCACTGGGAGTGTCAGCCTAGATTTATGTGCTCTAGTCCCTGGAGTGGGACTTGAACCCACAACCTTCTGACTCAGAGGCGAGAGAGTGCTGCCCACTGAGTCACAGCTGGAACTAAAGCCTTGGCCTCAGTGAAGGCAGGGTGCACAGGAACAGGAGGAGGCCATTCAATTAGATCTTGGCTGATCTGAAATCTCAAAATTCAAAACTCCCGTCCCTGGGTGCACCTCTCGGTTAACAGCCAAACTGGCTAACCGATTGCGGGAGGGAGGGCATGGAGGAAATCGTTTATGAGATCCAAGGACAACTCCTGTACTGCATCAACATGGGAACCGAGCAACAGGAGTAGACCAATCAGCTCCTCGAGCCTGCCGCCATTCAAATGTCTGATCTGCATCTTATCTCCACCTACCCAACTTGGTTCCGTAACTCTTAATACCCTTGCCTAATAAAAATTGATCGATATCAGTGTTGACATTCTCAAATGACTCCCCTAGCCCCAACAGCTTTTTTGGGGGAGAGAGTTCCAGATTTGCACTACCCTTGTGTGAAGAAATGCTTCCTGTCATCATCCTTGAACCACCTCGTTCTAACTTATAGGGTTATGCCCCCTTGTTCTGGACTCCGCCCCTCTCACCCCCCCACCTCCACCAGAGGAAATCGTTTCACTCTATCTCTGCAAATCCGTTAATCATCTTAAACACTTCAATTCGATCAACGCTTATTCTGCTATATTCGAGGGAATGTAAGTTTAGTCTGTGCAACTTAATCCTTTTAGCCCCAATTATTTCACGTTCCCTTAAGCATTTCTGTACAACTTTGGTCCATCCACCTAATATAATCAAACACTAAACACATCCCATATCTCACAGCACATTCTTTATATCAAGAAACCACGGGAAAATAATCCTAAAATGCTAAACCCTGGAATTCAGGGGGAAAAATGCTCTCTGTTCCATGAAGGGGGCTTCTCTAGCTTGTTTATATGCGCGAGCCTCCAAAGCCTCTTGGATATTGCGGCTCGTGACGTGTACATCCTGTTACATAAGAACATAAGAAATAGGAACAGGAGTAGGTCATACCATCCCTCAAGCCTGCTCTGCCATTCAATAAGGTCATGGTTGATCTGGTCATGGACTCAGCTCCACTTCCCTGCCCGCTCCCCATAACTCCTTATCCCCTTATCGTTTAAGAAACTGTCTATTTCGGTCTTAAATTTATTCAATGTCACAGCTTCCACAGCTCTCTGAGGCAGCAAATTCCACAGATTTACAACCCTCTGAGAGAAGAAATTTCTCCTCATCTCAGTTTTAAAGGGGCGGCCCCTTATTCTAAGATCATGCCCTCTAGTTCTAGTCTCCCCCATCAGTGGAAACATCCTCTTTGCATCCACCTTGTCAAGCCCCCTCATAATCTTATATATTTCAATAAGATCACCTCTCATTCTTCTGGATTCCATTGAGTAGTGGCCCAACCTACTCAACCTTTCCTCATAAGTCAACCCCCTCATCCCCGGAATCAACCGAGTGAACCTTCTCTGAACTGCCTCCAAAGCAAGTATATCCTTTCGTAAATATCCAGCGCATGTGCTGTTGGGACGATTCTCAATGCCAGTGGCGTTAGCTGAAGAACATTTTACAAGCCCCGTGTACAACAACAATTTAAATTTATGTAGCACCTAATCCTTCCCTGGCCTCGCTCCCTCCCTATCTCTGTAATCTCCTCCAGCCCCACAACCTCCCGAGATTTCGGCGTTCCTCCAATTCTGCCCTCTTGAGCATCCCGGATTATAATCGCTCCACCATTGGCGGCCGTGCCTTCAACTGCCAAGATCCAAGCTCTGAAATTCACTCCCTAAACCTCTCCGCCTCTCTTTCCTCCATTACAACGCTCCTTAAAACCTACCTCTTTGACCAAGCTTTTGGTCACCTGCGCTAATATCTCTTTATGCGGCACAGTGTCAAATTTTGGTTTTTAACGCTCCTGTGAAGCGCCTTGGGACATTTTACTATGTTAAAGGCGCTATATAAATCCAAGTTACTGTTGTCGTTTAATTTAGTAAAACATCCCAAGGCACCTCACAGGAACAATATCAAACAAAATTTGACACCGAGCCACATAAAGAGATATTAGCGCAGGTGACCAAAAGCTTGGTCAAAGAGGTAGGTTTTAAGGAGCATCTTAAGGAGACGAGAGAGGCAGAGAGGTTTAGGCAGGGAGTTCCAGAGTTTCGGGCTGAGGCGGCTGAAGGAATGGCCGCCAATGGTGGAGCGATGAAAATACGGGATGTGCAAAGTGATATTGTCATGTATTCAACCAGCATTGTAACCCATGTATAATCTGACCTAAGTTGTACACTGTGAGAACACTGACCACTAGGTGGGAGACACTCCTAACCTGGGCCTTCAGGTACAAAAGGGGAAGCTCCACCCACCTTCATCACTTGGAGTGCTAAGGAATAAAGGACAGGTCACAGACTGACCTTCTCTCAAGCATGGGCCTCATGTGCATTTATACTGTATAGTAAGGACCTATCAGATATAATCCACAGGAATAGATAATAAATACAGGAAGTACTGGATGTGGAACAGTCAGCATCTGAGCACGAAAGGACAAACCATTTCTGGTTTGACCATTCATCAGTTGACCTACTTATGTCTTTAAGTCAACTTACCATACCCTTCTGTCATTTTCTGTTTTAATTTAATTCTCCTTGTTTAACTAGGTCTGATGCCTCAAATTGAGGATATAGGTCTGCATAACTTATTGATGACATTGTCATTCATAAGATATGAGGCCTGTCTTAATAGTGTGATAAATCATGTATAAATCCCACTTATCTTTTTTTAAAATCTCTCTTCCCCTGTTTCTTTAAGTTCCTCTGCATCTCGTGGCCTTTGCAATACAAGATAGGTGGGCAGGCAACTCACCAAAGGTTATCTGACACTGATCCATGACTAGCTACAGCAGTGTGTGGGAGCAACCCAGAGCGACCAGTACTCTGACCGTCCCTCTCTCTCCGTGTGGAGAAACACCTGCCCTGTGAGTTAGCAGGTGATTATGAAGGGGAGTCTTGGTTATTTTCTCTCTCTCTCTCTCTCTTTCTCTCTCGCTCTCTCGCTCTCTCTCGCTCTCGCTTTCTCTCGCTTTCTCTCTCTTTCTCTCGCTCTCTCTTGCTCTCTCTCTCGTTCTCGCTCTCTCAGCTATTATCACTGAGGGTAGTTATAGCATGCTCATTAGTTGAGACCAGAAGTTGAACCTAAAAACGTTCTGGTCTGTATGGCTCGGTACCACACCTATTCAACGTATCTGTCAGCTGAGCGGTCAGAGGGCAGAACACAACTTTGTTCTATTTGCATTCATTTTATATTAGAGCTGAGGAGATAAGGATTGCAAACCCTCTGTTTTAAGGAAAAGAAATAGAAAGACTTCCATTTATATAGCGTCTTTCACGACCTCAGGATGTCCCAAAGTGCTTTACAGCCAATTAAATTCCTTCGAAGTGCAGTCACTGTTGTATTGTGGGAAACGCGACAGCCAATTTGCACATAGCAAGCTCCTGCAAACAGCAATGTGATAATTGTAATGTATGCACCTGTGAGTATGCTCAGAGGTTTGTAGAGCTGTTAGGTCGAGGGGGTCGTTCAAACCGACTGCCTGCCTCTCTTCCGCGCTCACATCCGGGTCAGGGTGTCCCTGGAGATGGAGCACGCGGTGTCCACCGGTACGCTCACGGCCTTCCGCGAGACGTGGGCGCCAGAGGGACTGGAGTGCATCATCACCCCCGGCAACCAAATTTTAATTTGATTTTATATGTTTTAAAGTTTAATTTGTTTTATTGCCGGGTTTTAGTGTCCCCCTCCCCTTTTATAGGGGGCACTTGTATATATTTGTGGTTTTAGTGCCGGAAAAAAAAAGCGCACAAAAAAAACAACACAAAAAAAAAGTTGTAAACTGTTTGGCGTGTCCCCCCCTTTAATAAGGGGGCACTTGATTTAATTGTTTGTTTTTTGTTCACCACAAAAGAGTTGTAGAGCTGTTGCATTGTGAGCGGCTTAGCCAGTCATGTGATGTTCACAAAATTCAATAAGACCCCGGTCAGTTAGGTCTAGGTCATCCACGATGAGGTATGCAGTTGTGAGCCTGGTGGATGAACTGGTAATGTGTAGCGTGATTGTTCTTCTTGGTAGTCTGTCGTATCCAACAAAGACGTTGATGTGCTCATCATCAATGACATGTGTCTTCAAGTGGCTGTATTGGACAATTCTGGATGCACATAGTCTCTTGCACATCGGACAAGGGAACTTCGATGTGCCTGATGCTGACAGTACTGCCACCTGATGTCATCTATCTCTAGTGTCCTGCAGGCTTTCTTTGAAGGTCTGGCAGGCAGTCTTCGTGAGGGTTCGCCACTGGATTTTATTAGCTGCTGTATTCTCGAGGTCCTTTGGTCGGATGCCACAGTACTGGAGGTGAGCCTTGATGCAATCTTTGTAGCGCTTGCTTGATTGTTAAACCTTTGTTAATAAATCAACTAATTCTTAATAGCAATATGTTACTGTGAATTCTTAAGCAAGAACACATGAAGCAAATACATTACTATAATGACCAGATAATCTGTTTTCGTGATGTTGGTTGACCCAGGACACTGTGGTTAACTTCCCTGCTCGTCTTTGCAATAATGTCATGAGAGCTTTTAAATCCACCTGAGAGGGAAAACAAGACCTTAGTTTAAAGGCGACACCTCCGACAGTGCAGCACTCCCTCAGCACTGCATTGGAGTGTCAGCCCAGATTTGATGTTTAAGTCCCTGGAGTGGGACCTGAACCTACAACCTTCTGACTTAGAGGCGAGTGTGCTGCCCACTGAGTCACAGCTGACACCGGATATTTTGGTACACTTATTACTCACTGAAAATGTGTAATTTTGGTGCGAAGACCAATGTTATCGCCGAGAGACACTTTGCATTGTAATTATCACAGGTGTGATGCATTTGTGTATAAATAGTAAATCACCATTCAAATGAATTATTAAGGGATATAAATTATTTAAAGTAGGGTCAGTATCTCCCCCTCTGTAAGAGAAAAGCTTTATTGCAAATTTACCACAGATGACAGTGCTGTAAATGATAGAACTATTGAGATTCATTGGTATTCCCTGTGATGCAATTGTGTTTTAGAATTTGCCAGTAATGTCTAGTTTTAATAAAGTTGCTGCAATAACTGAATTGCAGGGTATAATTAAAAGCAAACAAATTGCATTAGTGGAAACTCTGCTTTATTCAGCTTGTGAAATGACACAAATCCACTCAAGTTCCACACACAACGTGAATGCAGTTTCCAGTATACTCCAGAAGTGACCATTCAGTTGATAAGACCACTGCTGCCACAGTGTTTAGTTTAAGGCTGCATATAGTGACACGGAGACCACACTGCAGCGAGTCACTGCGATTGATTTTACACACGGAATTTGTATTATGTGACTATCCTTCATTCACTGCATTTTGCTGGAGAAATAATCCTGCTTTTTTTGGCTTTGCTGTAGTTTCGGTCGCGAGTTCTATTTGCTGTAAAATAGACTCTGTTTGTTGTTTGCTGAGTAACTAGACTCTGTTTGTTGTTTGCTGAGTAACTAGACTCTGTTGTTTGCTGAGTAACTAGATTCTGTTTGTTGTAAAATAGACTCTGTTTATTGTATGTCTTGCCTTCAATAAAGGCAGCTAATAAATAATGTTAATATTTTTACGTAATAGATTGAGAGTTCATTTTGAAGAGTAGTTAAATACTGAATGTAGAACGTTAGCAGGAGCAGCACTATTGCTCCGAGAGACATGATCTATCAGTCACAGTGGACCCTGAGGCTGCCCCAATAACCCCATCAGATTGGCTACCACATGACACACAAAAAATAATCTTGGTTGTTAACATCGATAAACACTGCAGAGAGCAGGTGTGAGTATGCTATGCTAATGTAGTCAACCAATCACTGAAACTAATAGTGCACAGTCAAGTTGTATAGTATGATTCAATGTTCTTTTATCAATTCAATAGAGCTACATCAAGGTGTAATGTTTGTGATGGGCAGCAGTGAATGGGCAGCACTTAACCTCGAGGGTTAGTCCAAAGAGATTTTAAAATTCACATGCTTGTTTTCAAATTCCTCTGTGGCCTCAGCCCTCCCTATCTCTATAACCTCCTCCAGCCCTACCACCCTCCAAGATCTCTGCGTTCCTCCAGTTTCAGCCACTTGCGTATCCCCCATTTTCATCGCTCCACCATTGGCGGCCGTGCCTTCTGCTGCCTAGCCTTAAGTTCTGGAATTCCCTCCCTAAACCTCTCCACCTCTCTACCTCTCTCTCCTCCCTTAAGATGCTGTTTAAACCAATGGTGGTTATGTTTTACATTATAGGTCTTATTTGACCAAGCTTTTGGTCACCTGTTCTAATATGTTATGTGGCTCTGTGTCAAATTTTATTTGAAAATGCTTGGTGAAGCACCTTGGGATGTTTTACTGCATTAAAGGCGCTATATAAATGCAGGTTGCTGTTGTTGTCCTTCTATGAGGTGGCTTTTTCAGCGAGCTACGTCTTGAGCTGTAAGTTTTTGATTGTCAGCCGCGATATACTCCCCAGCATTGGGTAGCCCTGTTTGGTGCTATCACCCGCCCCGCCATCACCCTTTCTCTTGCTTCTTCCTTTTCCTCATTGCATTCCTCAGGCCTGTCAATGACACATTCTTCATGAGAATCAGACCTGATTTGGGAAAGGGTTGGATGATTAGTCAGGCCACCGATTTTTCAATATGGAAAAATGGACGGAATTGTGGAATGTGAGTGTGAATGTATCGGTAAAATCCCGAGAAAATTCTGTTGTCCTGCGGAATTTGGCTAGTGCCGTTACCATAATCCATTGGGCTTCATTATAAACAAACGGAATCATGGAATGCATTCTACCCTCTGGACAACAGTGAAAGTACCACAATTCCATGACATAAGAAAGAAATTTCAGTTTTATTCAGTCACTCTAAACTCGAGGCCCTGATCCCCTGTATAAATTTTACATCGGATATACAGCACAGAAACCTGTCATTCGGGCCAACCAGTCCATGCCGGCGTTTATGCTCCACTCGAGCCTCCTCCTGTCTTTCCTCATCTAAATCTATCAGCATGACCCTCTATTCCCTTCTCCCTCATATACTTGTCCAGCCTCTCCTTAAATGCATCAATACTATTCACTTCAACCACTCCCTGTGGTAGTGAGCTCCACATTCTCACCACTCTCTGGGTAAAGAAGTTTCTTCTGAATTCCCTACTGGATTTCTTGGTGACGATCTTGTATTGATGGCCTCTAGTTTTGCTCTTCCCCACAGGTGGAAACACTCTCTCTGTATCTACTCTTCATAATGTTAAATACCTCCATCCGGTTACCCCTCAGCCTTCACTTTTCAAGATAAAAAAGACCCAGCCTGTTCATCCTTTCCTGATAGGTACACCTTCGCAGTTGTGGTATCATCCTTCTCTGCACCCTCTCCAGTACATCCATATCCTTGTTGTAATATGGTGACCAGAATTGTACGCGGTACTCCAGGTGTGGTCTAACCAAGATTCGATACAAGTTTGGCAGAGCTGCACTACTTTACAATTCTATCCCTCTAGAAATAATCCCCCGTGTTTTGTTTGCTTTTTTATCGCCTTATTAATCTGCAGCGCAACCTTTAGTGATTTGTGTATTTGTACTCCGAGATCCCTTTGCTCCTCTAACCCATTTAGATTCTTATTTTCCAAATCATATGTGACTTCCCTGCTTTTCTTACCAAAATGAAATACCTCACATTTATCTGTGTTGAATTTCATTTGCCATAAAGGCTGATTTATAAGCATTTGCCGTTGGAGTCTGCACATTCCTGGCAGGTTTGTTTTAAACCCGTTGCGTGACATTGAACTATATGTTTGCTCACCGAGTATTCTGGAATATGGATACAGCTGTGCATACCATATAAATCTATGCTACCTGGGGTTCCATGGACATGGCAACCGGCTGCGGCATTGCGCCCTCCCCTTTAATGGCAGTCACACTGCCATTTTAGAAGCACGGCGCACCGGCAGAAAAAGCTGTTGGTGGCACCGAACAGCGGGAGCAAGATTTTCTGCACGAAATTTTGCATTCGGGGGGGGGGCGGGGTGGGGGGGGGGGAGGTAGGGGTGGGGGTGGGGGGCGAAGGACACATCGGCAGTGCGCGCTCTGATGACGTGCTTAGGACGGATCGGCAGCGGCAGCGGAGCTGTAACGGGGAGAGCGGGTCACCGTCGGGATACCGCAGGAGCCGAATTTTCAAAATGGCGGCCGGTCGACGAAAAATCGGCGGCCATCCCACTCCGCAGCGTGGCCACCGATTTCCGGCGGTAACGGGCTGGAAGGGAAGGGGCAATTTCAGCCCCCTAATTCCAGTAACAAAATTAGCAATGTTGGAAAACTTGATGCACTGTCCTCCTCACTCACCGGCACTTTACTTCCCGCTGGAGAAAGAACCTTTCCTGCAGTGCGCTGCCCTTTCTAATCACTGGTTACTACGCCGTTATTTAGCTTAAATTATTTTGCCCCAATCCATTTTTATCTCCATGCTTCTCCTTAATCCGACTCTGTCTGCCATCTGGTCCTTCATTCTTTATGTGTGAGATTGCACAGTTGAATACCTGCAGGCTATTTTATCAACCAATAAATCTATAAATTCAAAATAAGAACTTGCATTTCTATAGCGCCTTTCACAACTTCAGGATGTCTCAAAGCACTTTACAACCAATGAAGTTCTTTAATGGAGTGTAGTCACTGTTGTAATGTGGGAGATGCGGCAGCCAACTTGCGCACAGCAAGCTCCCACAAACAACAATGTGATAATGACCAGACCATCTGTTTCAGTGACATCAGAGAATCATAGACTGATTACAGCAGAAGGAGGCTATTTGGCCCATCGAGCCCGTGCAAGAGTCCCACTCCCCCACCCTTTCCCCGTAGGCCTACACATTTCTTTTCCTTCAGGTACTGATCCAAATCCCTTGGTTGAAGCAGAAATATTGGCTCAGGACACCAAGGAGAACTCCCCCGCTGTTCTTCAAAATAGTGCTGCGGCATCTTTTATGTCCACCTGAGAGCCTCGGTTTAACGTCTCTTCTGAAAAAAGGCACCTTCGACAGTGCAGCACTCCCTCAGCACTGCACTGGGAGTGTCAGCCCATATGCTCAGGTCTCTGCAATGAGTCTTGAGGGTCTTGAGCACGGACAATCTTCTGACTCAGAGGTAAGAGTGTTACTGAGCCATGGGTGACAAAGTGTTGACGAATGAAGAGACGGACCATGTGTGAGAAGCCACACAGCAGTGTCAGGATGCGCAGGAGATTATTTCGAAGATGAGCAGGGGAGTTATCCCCGGTGTCCTGGCCAATATTTATCCATCTGTCAACATAACAAACAAAACAGATTATCTGGTCATTGCTGTTGTGCGGGAGCTTGCTGTGCCGCAAATTGGCTGCTGCGTTTCGCAAATTACAACAGTGACTGCACTCCAAAAATACTTCATTGGCCGTAAAGTGCTTTGAGACATCCGGTGGTCGTGAAAGGCGCTATATAAATCCAAGTCTTTCTTTCTTTTTCTTTCTCAGATTGGAGAGTCTGAGTGCTTTGAGTATCTTACAGCAAATCACAGCATGTGAGAACACTGAAATAACACCAGTGGACAAGAACACGCTCTGCATGATTTAGCTCTTTCTCATCCAAGGTAAAGTGACAAATCCCCATTGAAAACTGCTTCGCTACTCACAGCAGACTGTAGCATCTTTCCACGCCTACTGCACTCTCCACTATGAGTCATTAGGTTGTGCAGAGACTCCTGACTCATTCTGTGGGCCGGAGATTATCAGTCAGCTCTGCACTTCCCACCGTCTCTCAGCTAGATCTTTAGCTCACTGTGCATAACTTCTGTTCAGCGCCGTTACTCCAATGAGTCATGCAAAAGGAGAGGCTGTTGTTCAAAAGAAATCTGTTACCTTTGCGCAGGTAGTTGCAGTGATCTGGAACGCGCTGCCTGAAAGGACGGTGGAAGCAAACTCCGCAGCAACTTTCGAAAGAGAATTGGATAAATACTTGGAGAAAATTTACTGGGCTCTGGGGAAAGAGCGAGGGGACTAATTGGATAGCTTTCATCATAGGCAGTCCCTCGAAATCGAGGAAGACTTGCTTCCGCTCCAAAAATGAGTTCTCAGGTGACGGAACAGTCCAATACGGGAATTACAGTCTCTGTCACAGGTGGGACAGACAGTGGTTGGAGGAAAGGGTGGGTGGGGAGTCTGGTTTGCTGCACGCTCCTTCCGCTGCCTGTGCTTGGTTTCTGCATGCTCTCGGCGACGAGACTCGAGGTGCTCAGCGCCCTCCCGGATGCTCTTACTACAAATTCTAAAATTCCAAAGGGGCAAAGTGTGTTAAAAAGGCAAGCCTGAAGGCTCTGTGCCTCAATGCGAGGAGTATTCGGAATAAGGTGGACGAATTAACTGCGCAGACAGCAGTTAATGGATGTGATGTAATTGGCATCACGGAGACATGTCTCCAGGGTGACCAAGGCTGTGAACTCAACATCCAAGGGTATTCAGCATTTAGGAACGATAGATAGAAAGGAAAAGGAGGCGGGATGGCGTTGCTGGTTAAAGAGGAAATTAATGCAATAGTAAGGAGGGACATTAGCCTGGATGATGTGGAGTCGGTATGGGTGGAGCTGCGGAATACCAAAGGGCAGAAAAGGCTAGTGGGAGTTGTGTACAGACCACTAAACAGTAGAAGTGAGGTTGGGGATAGCATCAAACAAGAAATAAGGGATGTGTGCAATAAAGGTACAGCAATTATCATGGGCGACTTTAATCTACATATTGATTGGGCTAACCAAACTGGTAGCAATGCGGTGGAGGAGGATTTCCTAGAGTGTATTAGGGATGGTTTTCTAGACCAATATGTCGAGGAACCAACTAGAGAGCTGGCCATCCTGGACTGGGTGATGTGTATTGAGAAGGGACTAATTAGCAATCTTGTTGTGCGAGGCCCCTTGGGGAAGAGTGACCATAATATGGTAGAATTCTTTATTAAGATGGAGAGTGACACAGTTATTTCGGAAACTAAGGTCCTGAACTTAAGGAAAGGTAACTTCAATGGTATGAGGCGTGAATTGGCTAGAATAGACTGGCAAAGGATACTTAAAGGGTTGACGGTGGATAAGCAATGGCAAACATTAAAAGATCACATGGATAAACTTCAGCAATTGTACATCCCTGTCTGGAGTAAAAATAAAACGGTGAAGGTAGCTCAACCATGGCTAACAAGGGAAATTAAGGATAGTGTTGAAGCCAAGGAAGAGGCATATAAATTGGCTAGAAAAAGCAGCAAACCTGAGGACTGGGAGAAAGTTAGAATTCAACAGAATAGGACAAAGGGTTTAATTAAGAGGGGGAAAAGAGAGTACGAGAGGAAGCTTGCAGGGAACATAAAAACTGACTGCAAAAGCTTCTATAGATATGTGAAGAGAAAAAGATTAGTGAAGACAAACGTAGGTCCCTTGCAGTCAGATTCAGGTGAATTTATAATGGGGAACAAAGAATTGGCAGACCAATTGAACAAATACTTTGGTTCTGTCTTCACGAAGGAAGACACAAATAACCTTCCGAATGTACTAGTGGGTCTAGTGAGAAGGAAGAACTGAAGGATATCCTTATTACGCGGGAAATTGTGTTAGGGAAATTGATGGGATTGAAGGCTGATAAATCCCCGGGGCCTGATAGTCTGCATCCCAGAATACTTAAGGAAGTGGCCCTAGAAATAGTGGATGCATTGGTGATTATTTTCCAACAGTCTATTGACTTTGAATCAGTTCCTATGGACTGGAGGGTAGCTAATGTAACACCACTTTTTAAAAAAGGAGGGAGAGAGAAAACGGGTAATTATAGACCGGTTAGCCTGACACCAGTAGTGGGGAAAATGTTGGAATCAATTATTAAAGATGAAATAGCAGCGCATTTGGAAAGCAGTGACAGGATCGGACCAAGTCAGCATGGATTTATAAAAGGGAAATCATGCTTGACGAATCTTCTGGAATTTTTTGAGGATGTAACTAGTAGAGTGGACAAGGGAGAACCAGTGGATGTGGTGTATTTGGACTTTCAAAAGGCTTTTGACGAGGTCCCACACAAGAGACTGGTGTGCAAAATTAAAACACATGGTATTGGGGGTAATGTACTGACATGGATAGAGAACTGGTTGGCAGCCAGGAAACAGAGAGTCGGAATAAACGGCAGTGACTAGTGGAGTGCCGCAGGGCTCAGTGCTGGGACCCCAGCTCTTTACAAGATACATTAATGATTTAGATGAAGGAATTGAGTGTAATATCTCCAAGTTTGCGGATGACACTAAAGTGGGTGGCGGTGTGAGCTGTGAGGAGGACGCTAAGAGGCTGCAGGGTGACTTGGACAGGTTAGATGAGTGGGAAAATGCATAGCAGATGCAATATAATGTGGATAAATGTGAGGTTATCTATTTTGGGGGCAAAAACACGAAGGCAGAATATTACCTGAATGGCGGCAGATTAGGAAAAGGGGAGATGCAACGAGACCTGGGTGTCATGGTTCATCAGTCACTGAAAGTGGGCATGCAGGTACAGCAGGCGGTGAAGAAGGCGAATGGTATGTTGGCCTTCATAGCTAGGGGATTTGAGTATTGGTGCAGGGAGGTCTTACTGCAGTTGTGCAGGGCTTTAGTGAGACCTCACCTGGAATATTGTGTACAGTTTTGGTCTCCTAATCTGAGGAAGGACATTCTTGCTATTGAGAGAGTGCAGCGAAGGTTCACCAGACTGATTTCAGGGATGGCTGGACTGTCATATGAGGAAAGACTGGATCAACTGGGCCTTTATTCACTGGAGTTTAGAAGGATGAGAGGGGATCTCATAGAAACATATAAGATTCTGATTGGACTGGACAGGTTATATGCGGGAAGAATGTTCCCGATGTTGGGGAGGTCCAGAACCAGGGGACATAATCTTAGGATAAGGGGTAGGCCATTTAGGACTGAGATGAGGACAACTTCTTCACTCAAGAGAGTTGTTAACCTGTGGAATTCCCTGCCGCAGAGAGTTGTTGATGCCAGTTCATTGGATATATTCAAGAGGGAGATAGATATGGCCCTTACGGCTAAGGGGATCAAGGGATATGGAGAGAAAGTGGGAAAGGGGTACTGCGGTGAATGATCAGCCATGATCTTATTGAATGGTGGTGCAGGCTTGAAGGGCCGAATGGCCTACTCCTGCACCTAATTTCTATGTTTCTATGTTTGTATTCAAATAATATTCTGCCTTCCTGTTTTTGCCACCAAAGTGGATAACCTCACATTTATCCACATTATACTGCATCTGCCATGCATTTGCCCACTCACCTAACCTGTCCAAGTCACCGTGCAGCCTCTTAGCATCCTCCTCACAGCTCAAACTGGCACCCAGCTTAGTGTCATCTGCAAACTTGGAGATATTACAGTAGAGCGCTTGCTTTGGGAGTCATACATGTGAACAATGTGGCCCGCCCAGCAGAGCTGGTCGAGTGTGGTCAGTGCTTCGATGCTGTACCCAAGAGCCAGCACAGGCTCGATGGGCCGAATGGTCTCCTGCGCTGTATCATTCAACGGCAGAACCTCATTATAATATTTTTACTCCGTTTCCCACCTGGCAGCCGGCCAGATTGAGAAGCTGGTTGGCTGTCGGGCGGGAAAGCCTGCGGTAGAAAGCCGCAGCCGGGGATCGTTGGGGACGATCCCCGGTAACCGGGAAAAATCGCGGGTTGGTGGTGGAGTGTGGTGAGGAGGGGAGTGGGAGCATTGACGCTGGATTGAAATAA